>NW_016804646.1:5405670-5408639 GCF_001698545.2 Rhinopithecus bieti
CGAGACTCTGTCTCGAAAAAAAAAGAAAAGAAAAAAAAAGAAATATAATGTGTACCAATTCTGTAATTGGAAGCTTTCTAATAGCCACATTAAAGGTGAAGTTAATTTTAATAATTTATTTTATATAACCTAATATATTCAAAATATTATAATTTTAATATGTAATCGACGTAAAAATTATTGAGATCCTTTCTGATTAAACACAGAGTCTTCAAAATCCAGTGTGTATTTCACAGTCCCCCCTCCACTCAGCACGGACACACTGATACAGCCACTTGTGGCTCGCAGCTGCCGTATTGGAGGGTACAGTTCTAGACTCTGCTATCTCAGAGACCCCAGTTCAAGTCAGGGGCTACTGCTGCTGCATACCAAGTGTGACTGGATAAATTGCTCTCTTGGCCTCAGTTTCCTCATTTAGGAAATGGTAATAGTAATATTTCAGGGTCATCGTGAGATTTAAAATAAAACTATCTATACAAAGAGCTTACACTGATACCAAGTAAGAACCCTGTAAATGTTCATTATTGTTATATAGATACCATTATTATCCATTTTATCATATGAAAAATTTATAGTGTAACAAATATCCATAGACCTATTGAAAAAAAATGGAAAAACTGCTGTAACTACCATTACCTGAACATAGAACAGTAAAACAGGCAAGTAAAGAGAAAAAAAAAAAACAGCAGCTTAGCAAGTGACTTTCCCAATGGTGGCCTTAGCTACTCTGGGCATCCAGATTGCATCACTCTTTTTTTTTTAAATGAAGACAGTTTTTGTAAAGGCTTGCTTTACAGGCTTGCCAAAAATTCTTGCGCTGGTGACCGTATGTCTGTGAAACCATGCAATCTGTGTCCTTGCTGCCTTGTAGACCTTCCACCTTTTGTGATTAACAAACTGGCCTTTCAAACCTGGGGGATTCAGAACCACTTCAGGCTCTGCCAGGACAGTCTCTCTCTTCCAAGTGAAGAGCATCTGCTGCCCCCTGCTGAAAACTGCTGCTGCTTTGCCTCCTTCTTCTATCACTTCTGCTTAACCAGAAGCACTCAAGAATGGAGATGAACGTGAAGTCAGTTTCGCAGCTCCACGACACCCTTTGTGGTTTCTTCACCTGGTGGCTAAAATCCTTCCTCCAACGAAAAACGTTTTTAGTATCTTTAATTACACTTCGTGAAAGTAAGACACGAGCGCAGTTTTCATCTTCTAGATGGACTTTTCGATTAAAATTAGATTTATGCATTTGCATAATAAAAGTAACATTGTGAAAGAAAGCAGTTTGAGTGTGTGAGAGATAATTGCATCTGTATGAGCTGTCTTGGGGTAGATCTTATGGAACTGCGCTCAGCATTAGACATTATACCACTGAAGCATTTTGCATTTTTATGTGGCAGTGCAATAGAATTTGAATTTTATGCACAATTAGTCTTATATTGATGTATTGTTTGTAGGTAGTTTGGGCATAATACTGAGAATAAAGCTTTAGTGTAATTTTTTGGTATTTTCTGGAAAAGAGAGAGAGAAAAGGAAAAGCTGGGGAAAATTTGGGCAAGCAAAAGAAAATTTGGGGCATACTCTTTTACCTTGAAAGATTGTCTGTTGCATTCAAAGATTTCTGTGGTTTTCCAGGCAAAACACAAAGTACTTCCCTTGCGTATTGCTTATTGAAGTTGTTCACATCCTGGGTCGACAAGGTCAGGAGAGGGAAAGGATTCTCAAACCAAATAATTTCTTTTCTCATAGCAGCAGTTGAAAAATGGGAGTTGTGCTTAGGGAATTAACGAGCATGGGATATAAAATAACGTTCCACACCAAACACTTGATATACTATAGGAAAAAAATATATGTTGCAACTTGCTAGAACATGTGTAGTAAAGCCAAAGTAACATTAATTTAGCAAATTATCATGAATACAGATCAATTCTTATGTTCATAGATAATTCCAAGCTTCAGTGTGGAAGTAGAGAGATAAAGCACCCGTGTGGTGTCCCATACACTGGTTCTGCCTGCACATTTTGGTCAGATTTAGGTGAGCCTTAAGGATTTTACTTTCTCACAGTCTTTTTCCTTTGTTGTAATTCATCGATGAATACATTAAAGCGTTTCCTAATAGACAAGGAATCTACAGATTTAACAGAAAGACCCAGGCCATATATTCCGATTGGCAGTTCTGGCACTGGCTTCCTGGGATTGTAATCAGGTTGTCCCCATCCCATGCCATTTTGTATGTAAAACATGTTTGTACCTTCAAATCCATTGTATAATCTATTGGCTTATTGAAAACCCTCGTATGTTGGTTATGAGAAAAAAAACTAGCTAAAAAGAAATAAGAAAAAATATAAAGACCACGGACCCATCTCACTAAAGTTTGTCATTATATTCCTCCTTGAAAACTCTGTGGTCATCACACAGTGTGCAAGTTCCTGGTCCCATATACAGTAATGCTGGTTTCACAGTAATTGATTCTCAGATCTCAGTGAATCTATTTTAAAGGTGTAGGGAAATGTAGATTGTTAATAACAGAACAAGGACATTTTCTTCTCATCAGCATTTTCCTGATTTGCCAGTGAAGTACTAAAAATATTTTAAGTACCAAAAGAAGCTTCCGCACACCAAAAGAAATTTATCATCACAGTGAACAGGCAACCTACAGAATGGGAGAACATTTTTGCACTGTATCCATCTGACAAAGGGCTAATATCCAGAATCTACAAAGAACTCAAACAAATTTACAAGGAAAAAAAACCATCAAAAAGTGGACGAAGGATATGAACAGACACTTCTCAAAAGAAGACATTTATGCGGCAAACATATGGAAAAAAGCTCATCATCACTGGTCATTAGAGAAATGTAAATCAAAACCACAATGAGATACCATCTCACGCCAGTTAGAATGGCGATCATTAAAAAGTCAGGAAACGGCCAGGCATGGTGGCTCACGCCTGTAATCCCAGCACTTTGGGAGGCCGAGG
>NW_016804646.1:5409217-5444471 GCF_001698545.2 Rhinopithecus bieti
TACATGTGTCTTTGTAGTAGAATAATTTATAATCCTTTGGGTATATACCCAGTAGTGGGATGGCTGGGTCATATGGTACATCTAGTTCTAGATCCTTGAGGAATTGCCATACTGTTTTCCATAATGGTTGAACTAGTTTACAATCCCACCAACAGTGTAAAAGTGTTGAGAAATAGGAACATTTTTACACTGATGGTGGGAGTGTAAATTAGTTCAACCATTGTGGAAGACAGTGTGGCGATTCCTCAAGGATCTAGAGCCAGAAATACCATTTGACCCAGCAATCCCATTACTGGGTATATACCCAAATGATTATAAATCATTCTACTGTAGACACATGCACATGTATGTTTATTGTGACACTGTTCACAATAGCAAAGACTTGGAACCAACCCAAATGCCCATCAATGATAGACTGCATAAAGAAAATGTGACACATATAAACCATGGAATACTATGCAGTCATGAAAAAGGATGAGTTCATGTCCTTTGCGGGGACATGGGTGAAGTTAGGAACCATCATTCTCAGCAAACTGACATAGGAACAGAAAACCAAACACCACATGTTCTCACTCGTAAGTGGGAGTTGAACAGTGAGAACATATGGACACAGGGAGGGGAACATCACACACTGGGGCCTGTCAGGGATTAAGGGGCTAGGGGAGGGATAGCATTAGGAGAAACACCTAATGCAGGTGAAGGGTTGATGGGTGCAGCAAACCACCATGGCACATGTCTACCTATGTAACAAACCTGCACGTTCTGCATATGTATCCCAGAACTTAAAGTATAATTTTTTAAAACAAAGAACACATAGAAACATGGGTGTGCACATCACTGGGGACATTTTATTTTTACACACTAATTTTCCCTTCAGCAGTCCTAATAGTGATGTAAAGTTTAAAAGGGATGGGCTGAGTCCGGCCCCTCCCCTCGCAGGGAGAGCAGGAGGCAAACCTGTTGCGTTGTGTTGGTTTCCCAAATGGAATACCTTTTACTCTGAGCCGCAAAGGCTGCCAAATAAAGACGCACACAGAGCTGTGTGTTAGGAGGGAGTGAAAATGAGCAGAGCAGGATGGGGGGGTCCAGGCAAGATGGCAGGCCACACGAGAGATCAGCAGAGCATCAAAGTCAGTGCATCAGAAGCGAGGGGTGGTAGCTAGGAGGAGGACTGGGGAGAAAGAGCGGCCAGAAGAGAGACCGGAGACCCTGAGGGAGTCCTGGCAAGAAGTGTGTGTTTCCGTTAGGGCTATTGGAGGCCATAAGCAGCACAAACCCAAGTACAGGTGCTTAGCTGAGAGAGGGTGATTTTCCTCACATAACAAAAAGGTCAGGGTATATGGTCCTGGCATGGATTCATGATATTGTGTGAAGGCAGCTCCTCTGCAGTTCTCTCCACCTTTGCTTCATAGTCAGATCCACGTTGCAGCCACTGCAGCCATCAGCTGCCCACCGCATGCAGGAGGAGAGGGAGGCAAAAGCTTCCTTAGGAACTCACCACAGATTCTGCCCTGTGGCATTGCCACGGTTGTATCACATGACCCCCTTTATGGAAACAGAGCAAGGCATGGGACTGGAGCAAGGGTCCTGGCAGCCCAGGTTGCTGCCATACCTTTTGGCTGGCTGGCCGTTTGCTAGTGCTTGTGGCTATTGTAACATAGTTGGATGCATTGGTAATTTAGTGGTCATTCAGGAATCCTGAAATTTCATTTTTCTCTTCATCGACACTCTACTGTTTTCTCCTAGCTAAAATTTGGAGCTGAGTTTTACGGGAATAGCCATGAAATTATTGACACATTTATACCCTGAATATTTTTCTAGACCAGATATTTAAATCTCACTGAAATAAAATATTTTCAATCTCTCTAAATTCCACCAACTTTTATTTGTCCTTTTATTAATAATAGGTTTGGGGTTATTTTAAGGTGTGGATGAGGGGTGAAGGGAGGGTTAGGGGGCAGAAGAAAGGCAGACTAGAAGCCCCAAAATAAAAGGCATCTAGCTATTTCAAGACACCTCTCTATATATGCTTATCATCTCATTAAAAAAAAATGTATAGGTTGGTGCAAAAGAAATTACAGTTTTGCTATTAAAAGTAATGGCAAAATTGCAATAACTTTTGCATCAACCTAATATTTTTGCATCTTCATTCTTTGAAGGACCTATCAGACTTCAGCCTTTCATAGAAATATACAGATTCACTCAGTTCTCTCTCTCTCTCTCTCTCTATCTCTCTCTCTCTCTCTCTCTCTCTCTGTCTGTCTTCCTTTCCCAGAAAACTAAAAATAAGAAACTGCTGTTCTTGCCAGTGGGGTTGGGAGGAGGAAATGCTGGGAGGTCAGCTCCGGTATCCACCTCCAAATAGACACAGTGGCTGCCTGCAGCTGACATTTCAAGATTGATTAAGGGTGGGGGAAGAGAGAGTGATATTAAGAGAAGATTTTGTTTGAATTTCTGCAAATGTCATTTGATTTCTGCCACCTGTCAAAATTTCATGTATTAGTGGCACCAAATAGATTTGTTTTTATAAAATTAGACATTCCCACTGTAGTGTCTATACATATATGTGAAACAATATCAACTATTTAAATGTCTGTATTAAATAACTGATAAGAAGTCTTAGACATCTACTATACCAGAAATATTGAGAAATGCAATATCAGCATAGTCTAGATTTCAGTCTCGTGGTGCACTTCTAAGTAGACATGACCATAGCCTTCTGATGGCATACATTTGTACATATTATTAAGAATACAAGGCATGCTAAAAGATGTTTTAAAGCCTTTTCTAGGTTTGTTTAAATTATGTGTTTGTCTCAAATCTGTTTCTCTTTGTTGTTGAGTTGCTTAATAGAGCCCTCTTTGGTCCTCAGTGAATTGGTTTAAAATAATGTCTCCATCACTAAAAATATTTACTGTGGTAGGCAGAATTGTAAAGAGGGTCCTCCAAGATTCTGTCCACTAGTTATGCAATTAAACACGAATGCAGCTACAGCTATAAAGGTCACAGACCTCAAATATAGGGATTTACATATTTGTAATAGGGAGACTCTGCTGGATCATACAGGGGGGCCCAAACTCACCCCTGGAGACCTTAAAAGCAACCAGAGAGATTTGGCTGAAGAGAAAGGTGGAGGCATGCATAGAGATGGAGGGGAAGCGGGAGAAGCTTTTGAGACACCCCTGCTGGCTGTGAAGCAGGCAGAGAGTACGGGTGCCTCCAGGTAGACAGCAAGGAAAAGGGACCTCAGTCCTACACCCCTACAGAACTGAAATTTGCTACAACTTGAATGAGCTTGAAAGCAGATTCTTCTCCAGAGCCCCACAGAGCAGTGCTGGACTTTGATCTTGGCCTTTGGGATTCTAGGCATAGGAGAAGCGGAGCTACCCTGTCCCCACACTTCTGGGCCACAGAAACTATGAGATAACAAGTGGATATTGTTTTAAGCTGGTTTTGTGGTGATTTATTATAATGGCAGTAGAAAATGAACACGGACATATCTCAGAGATATTGCAGATTCAGTTCCAGCCCACTACAATAAAGCAAATATCACAATAAAGCAAATCCTTATCTTTTGACTGGGGGAGGGTCTTGCCTTCATGTTGACGGCTGCTGACCAATCAGGGTTGCGGCTGCTGAAGGTTGATGTGGCTGTGGCAATTTCTAAGACAAAAGTGACGTTTGCCACATCACTGGACTCTTTTTTCATGAAAGATTTCTCTGTAGCATGTGATGCTGTTTGATAGCATTTTGCTCACAGTAGATCAACTTTCAAAATTAAAGTCGACCCTCTCAAATTCTCTCAAAGCCACTGCTTGATCAACTAAGTTTATGTAATTTTCAAAATCCTTTATTGTCATTTCAACAATGTTCACAGTGTCTTCACCAGAAGTAGATTCCAACTTAAAAAAAAAAAAAAATCGTGGCCGGGCGTGGTGGCTCATGCCTGTAATCCCAGCACTTTGGGAGGTCAAGGCAGGTGGATTGCAAGGGCAGGAGATCGATACCATCCTGGCTAACACGGTGAAACCCCGTCTCTACTAAAAATACAAAAAATTAGCCAGGCATGGTGGTGGACGCCTGTAGTCCTAGCTACTTGGGAGGCTGAGGCAGGAGAATGGCGTGAACCCGGGAGGTGGAGCTTGCAGTGAGGCGACATCACGCCACTGTACTCCAGCCTGGGCGACAGAGAGAGACTCTGTCTCAGAAACAAACAAACAAAAAAATTATTTGCTCGTCCGTAAGAAGCAACTCCTGATCAGTTCAAGTTTTATCATGAGATTGCTGCAATTCAGTCATATCTTCAGGCTCCACTTCTCATTCCAGTTCTCTTGTGGTTTCCAACACATCTGAGTTACTTCTTACATTGAAGTCTTGAAGCCCTCAGAGTCATCCATGAGGGATGAAACTGACTTCCTCCAAACTCCTGTTATGTTGATATTTTGGCCTTCTACAAATCATGAATGTTCTTAATGGCATCTAGAATGATGAATCCTTTCTAGAAGGTTTTCAATTACTTTGCCCAGATCCATCAGAGGACTATCTATGGCAGCTATTTCCTTATGAAATGTATTTCTTAATAAGCCTCAAAAGTTGAAATTATCCCTTGATGTGTTGTGTTAGCAGGCATGAAAACATTAATCTCTTTGTACATCTCCATCAGAGCTCTTGGGTAACCAGGTGCATTATCAATGAGCAGTAATATTTTGAAAGGAATCTTTCTTTCTGAGCAGTAGGTCTCAACAGTGGGCTTAAAATATTCATTAAAACATGCACATGTGTAAACAGATGTGCTCTCATCCTGGCTTTGCCATTCCATTTATAGAGCACAGAGATTTCACATAATTCTTTTTTTTTCTTTTCTTTTCTTTCTTTTTTTTTTTTTTTTTTTTTTTTTTTTTTTTTTGAGATGGAGTCTCACTCTGTCACCCAGGCTGGAGTTCAGTGGCACAATCTCTCAGCTCACTGCAACCTCTGCCTCCCAGGTTCAAGCAATTCTCCTACCTCAGCCTCCCGAGTAGCTGGGACTACAGGTGCACACCACCATGCCCGGCTAATTTTTGTGCTTTTAGTAGAGACAGGGTTTCACCTTGTTGGCCAGGCTGGTCTTGAACTCCTGACTTCAAATGATCCACCTGCTTCAGCCTCCCAAAGTGCTAGAATTACAGGCGTGAGCCACCATGCGTGGCTGATTTCACCTAATTCTTAAGGGCCCTAGCATTTTTGGAATGGTAAATGAGCACTGGTTTCTACTTAAAGTCACCAGCTATATTAGCCCCTAAGGAGAATCAGCCTGTTTGAAGCTTTGAAGCCAGTCATTGACTTTGCCATGACATATTTTTCCAATAGAAGGCTCTTTCATCTACACTGAAAACCTGTGGTTTAGTGTAGCCACCTTCATCGATGATCTTAGCTAGATCTTCTGGATGACTTGCTGCAGTTTCTACATCAGCACTTGCTGCTTCACCTTGCACTTTATGTGATGGAGACGGCTTCTCTCCTTAAGCTTCATCAACCAACCTCTGATAGTTTCAAACTTTTGTTATGCAGCTTCCTCACCTCTCTCAGCCTTCATAGAATTGAAGAAAGGGCCTTGCTCTGGATTAGGCTTTGGCTTAATGGAGTGTTGTGATTGGTTTAATCTTCTATCCAGAACACTCAAACTTTCTCCATATCAGCAATAAGGCCGTTTGCTTGCTTATCATTTGTGTGTTCACAGGAGTAGCACTTTAAATGTCCTTCAATAACTCCTGGTTTGCATTCACAGTTCACAGCTTGACTAGCTATTTGGTGCAGGAGACCTAGCTCTTGACATGCCTTTCTCACCAAGCTTAATCATTTCTAGCTTTTGATTTAAAGTAAAAGTTGTGTGACTCTTCCTTTCACTTGAACACTTGGAGGCCATTGTAGGATTATTAATTGACCTAATTTAAATTGTTATGACAAGGGAATAAGGAGGCCTGAGGAGAAGGGGCGAGACAGGGGAATGTCTGATTAGTGGAGCAGTCAGAACACACACAACACTTATCAGTTCAGTCTACCTTCCTATATGGGCACATTTCATGGTGCTCCCAAACAATCACAATGGTAACGTCAAAGATCACTGATAACAGGTCACCATAACAAATATGATAACAAAAACGTTTGAAATATTGTGAGAATTACCAAAAATTGACAGAGACCGAAAGTGAGCACACACTGTTGGGAAAATGGCATCAACAGACTTGCTCGATGCAGGTTTGCCATAAACCTCCAATGCGTAAACACTGCAGTGTCTGTAAAATGCAGTGAAGTGATGCACCAGAAGAAGAGGTGTGCCTGTGCTGTAAGAGAGAAGTAAGTGGTAGACCCACAGATTTTGGGTGGAACTCAAGCTCGTCCCGCACATATGCACATAGGCCCTCATTATTTCCACGCCTGGTGGTTCCATTGATCATCTTTCCATCACATCTTTTTTTAACAGTCCTAATTAATAGATTTTATGTACTCAGTTATTCATTGGAATTAACAGAGTTGTAAAACCAGACAAAAACCACAGTAGCCCCTGTGTTTGGATGGCTTTAGACATGAGAACAAGGCTTCAAGCTCCTGTTTCAGGTCATCGATAGTTTTCAGCTGCAAATGAGATCCTATCCCTGCCCCCAAAATGCTCCAGTAACTGCCCTTTATAATTAGAATAAAATTCAAACAAATTTATCTGTGAGTGTTAGATTCCTCTCTACCTCTTCAGTGACACCTTGTGACCACCCCTCTCCTATCACAACCTCTGGCCATGTGGACAATCCTTCTTTCCAACACAAGTACCTTGGTTCTGCTGTGGACACCCCAGCCAAGCCCAGGCCCCTCCTGGCATCCTCTCTCCTGGGCGCTGTGCACAGCTGATAGCCTCCCCCAGACCTTCCTCCACACCCTTCCTGGACCACCCTGGCCCCATCGCCTCCGTGGTTTATTTGCTCCTCTTGTTCTGCTTGTTACAGCACCCAATATCAAGCAACACGGCATCCTGGGTTGTTTGAGGTGTTTCTCTTCTTCACTGTTATATCCCTGGTACTCCACGCAGTGCCTGGTGCATAGAGGTTCTTAAATTTATGTGTGTGTGTGTGTGTATTATTAATATACATATATATTTTTCTTAATTATGTATTAATATATATTTATTGAATAAATTTGTAAATGAGTGAGTCAATCAACTAACAAAATACCTGATCTGCTTCTGTTTTGCCTGTAATTTTTAGAGGTACGTATTTGGTGGTGCTGAAGGACCTTAGAAAAGATAATTCCCTATGGGCGGTGTTTAGAAACAGCCCACGGACATCCCAGCTCTCGGCTTTGCCCCCAGAGTCAGAATCCACTTTCCCACCACAGGCCAGCTCCTGTGCGACTCTGGGCAAGTTGACCTCTTTGTGACATAGGGACAGTGTTAATGATGACTCCTTAGTGCTGTTGGGATGAGTTGATGAAATAATTCAGTTTGAGTTTCTAGCGTTGTGCTTGGCACATAGTACAATTTATTAGTATCTTTTTACATGAATAATGATAATTAAAATAATTCTGCACTCTGAGTCATTGCCTCATTCAATTTTTTTTTTCTTATTTTGTGAATCAAATGGTGATGACCTTAAAAATACATCAATGACTTTTCTTTGTGAACTATGGGGAACAGTCTCATAGCTAATTATTCAAAACAATTTGACTCCTTCGAAGCTGTTGGAAAAGCATTCTCACTGAGGACCAAAAGCGTGTGCTTCTGGTCTTCAGTGAAACAGCAGGCTCTTGGTGACAGGAGAACTCTACCCGTAGTCCAGCCCCCGGGTACTGCGACTCCCCAAGCTGAGTCCAGCACAGACCTCGCCCTGAAGCTCCATGCCCCAAACCTGCCTGTTAGTAGATCTTCACTTTCAGTGTTTTCTTAGGGTTTTTTGTTTTGGTTTTGGTGGAATAGGGAAAAACAGATGCTTAAAGGAAATTTCATGTATTATCACCTCAGGTCCAGCTCAACTTTGCCAACCATCCACCCGAAGCCCCCTCTCCTAGAAGCTTTTCTGTTATTTACTTTCAATATTTCATCAAAGAAGTACTCACATTTGTCATTTAGTGTTAAATATGTGTAAACTACTCACTTTCCTTATTCCTATAGAATCACTTTTCACTCTTTTCCAGTTTCACCAAATAGTTATTAAGATGCTATTGAACTAAAAACCAGTGTCATTTTCTTCATCAAGAAAAAATTTTAAAAAACCACTGTTAATGAACTCTGAAAGACTTTGTATCACTTCAAATTTCTCAGACTTGTATTTAATACTTATCAAAAGTGCTCTTAGAGTAGAAATATATGAGATACTTTTCATTATTTATCCCCCTTACACATGTGTAAAAAATTAAAATAGATTAAGATTTTTTAACACATTTGAAATGCAATCTCCTAGCTAGCTCACTTGCAGTATCAGAATTATGGTTGTCCCATAATTGGACATATGGACCTGTGTCCCATTATTCAGAAACTGAATTGATTTCCAAATAGCATGCTCTCAACAAGCAAGAGTGCTGAAGATGCTGCCCTTAGTTTAGTTAAGGAGTGAGCAGCTACTGTCTTTCGAATTTTCTTCTAAGCTCCTGACAGCCACTCTGTATGTTTGACGGGAATGTGCAGGCAATGACAACTGTGACAACATTGCCACCTGGATGACAACCTAAGCTGCAGCCTAATTTTAGCAATAATAATAAAAAAAATCAGTGAAACAGCCCAAGATGAATCTTAGGATAAAAAATTCTAGGCTGGATACAGTGGCTCATGCCTGTAATCCTAGCACTTTGGGAGGCTGAGGTGGGCGGATCACTTGAGGTCTGCAATTCGAGACCAGCCTGGCCCACATGGTGAAACCCCATCTCTACTAAAATTTAAAAAAAAAAAAAAAAAAAAGAGCCAGGCGTGCGTGGTGCATTACACTGTATATCCAGCTACGGCTGGGAGGGCGTGAGGCGCAAGGAGAATCACTTTGACCCGGGGACCGGCAGATGATTGCAGTGAGCCAAGATTACACACCACTTCACTCTAGCTGGGAAAAGAGAGAGACTCTGTCGTCAAGAAATAAGAAAAAATAAGAAAAAATATACTATGAGGTAGTGAGCCTTACTTTAATTTTAACTACTATCTGCTACATTTTAGCTATTAGAAAGATGAATGAAGGTTTAATGCTGTACACAGCATGTGCCTGCAAACACACACACACACACACACACCTACACACCTCCTCTATAAAAGCATTGTTCAGACTAGGTATTGTAATTCCCTTTCTTATACAGCTATTTTGTTTTTCTTGGATTTAGTGATTGACTTGGTTTTTTCATTTGCTTGTTCACTTGGTTTTCTGTAAAGTCGTCATTAATTCAGCCCCAAACTTTCTAATAGAATTATAAATCTCTTAGTATAATCAGGAAAAAATCTCATATCATTTTCTCCCCCATTTTTCCAATTGGAAACGTGCATTCCGAGGCCCCTCTCCTCCTGAGGCTGTCAGGACCCTCCAGCACAGCAGAGGGCACTGTCCACATTGTCCCAAATCCCAGGTTTATTCTGCACTGATTTTTCTCTCTATTGTCCCCCAACACTAGCTCAGTGGTTTGTCTGGGAATAGGGAAACCTAGGTAAGACACTGTTTTCTTTCAGAATGTTGAAGGCATTCTGTTCAAGCTTTCAGGGCTGGTGGCTGAAGTCCAAGGCCATCCTGATTGTTGTTCCTGTCCTCCCCCAGCCCATCGTCCACCTGCTCACTGTGACAGCTGTCCTTGGTTCAGGCCTTCCTCATTCATTGTTCTGGGCCTACTTACACAGTGGCTCCTTGAAGCCAGAAACCTATGACCTTCTGTACTGGGAAACGTCTTTGTGTTTAATTATTTGATATTTTTCTCTACTTTATTTTCTCTTTCTGGGATTCCTGCTTCTTGGATACGAAACCTCTTAGGTCAATTCTATGTTTTTCTTTCTTTACATCTCCCATCTCCTATTTCCCATTCCACTACCTCTTTGCCCTTCTTTCAAAGAGATTTTCCAACCTTGTTTTCCAAACTGACTACATTTTAAAATTGTCTGCCATCATCATTTTAAGACCCCTTCTTTTTCTCCAAGTATTTTTTCTTTATACCATTATCTCATCTCTTCAAAGAAATCAATTGTAGTTGAGTGTTTGTTGTGTTTGATTTTTTTAAGTTTTCTACTCTTCCCTAAATTGTTTTCTATGTTTCCTTTTCAGTTTCTTGGGGTCTCTTACCTTTGGTACTGAGGACTTTCTCCAGATGTCTTATCTTCCTTTGCTTTTCATTCATAATTTTTTTAAAAGCATTTTTTAAAAAGTGATTGGAAATCATGTGCAAGGTTAGGCTTGTTAAATTCTAGGTTTCACCTGAGTACCAGTAGTAGAGCAGTGAACAGGATGTGAGGATGGGGCACACCTGCACCCACACACTGGACTCTTTCCAGGGTGGTGGGACTCCACGGTCGCAGAGAGAAAGTCTGCAATAACGTCTTGCCCAGGGGTGGGGAGGTAGGGTTTTACTGAATCTGGATGTCATCAGTCTGGAAGAGAGGCAGAAGAAAGGGGTTGAGCTATCACCAATCAACATGCAGTCATCCATGTAATTCCCTGATTTCCATAGAGCCCCTCATCCCCGCCCCCCCACCCGCCCCCGTGCTGTGCCAGGTGGCCTGAGCCCATATCCACTCTGTAGAGCTACTCTGGAAAAAGAACATTTTGTCTTCAGCCTGGGGAAGCAGGGACAGTTGCCAGCTTCATAGGCTAGGGGGTGGGATGCTGTCATCTTACTGCTCACTGTATGAGATTTTCAAGTACTTATTCTCATTTGGGCCCTTTCTTTCCTCTGAATTTGCCAGGGACCTGGATCCTCCAGTCCTGGGCCTTCCTGTGGTGCTGCACCTAAATGGCCTTGATTATGACTGACTTTCCTTCCTGCAGACAGTGAGGCTTTAGCTTTCTCTGCTCTGCTAAATACAGTAGGTTCCACTATTCCATCTGTGTTCTACAATTTGATTAACATCTCTCATCTGATTTTTTTCTTCTCTCTCAAACTCTTTGTCCTTGTAGATTTATTCCCTTCTGCACCAATATCATTTTAGTCAGGCTTTAGGAAGTAGGAGATTTAAACACATTTGTTCAGTCTGCCACATGGAACTGGAACACTTGTTTTTCTTTTTTCAGTTACTCTCACCACCATCCCTACTGGTCAAAATTGGAAACCCTGAAGTCATCCCAGACCCCTTCTTTTACCACATCTAGGTAGTCACCAACTCTTCTCAATGCTACCTACTAGCTAGCTCTGAAATGTGTATCCCAGCCTCCCTTCCTCCTGCTGTGTCTCTAGTGCACGCTCACATCACACTTAACTGGAGACTTGAGCAGCTTCCACATTGGTCTCCCAATATCAGCCTGTTCTTCACACCAACCCTGCCATTGTGACTCTAAAACAGGAACTGATGTCATTTTTCCTAAAATGTTTTTATGGCTCCTCCAGACCTTTGGGATAAAAAACAAAGTCCCCGTCCATGAAAAGAAAACACTTCATTACATACAAAACCTTCTGCATTTCCTCAAACCCCCATTTCCACCTCCCAGGACTACCACCACCACAGGTTCCCAAAGAGCTTGTGGTTGGTTCCTGAGGAGACTCTTGGCTCCGGGTCTTTGCACACATGTCCACATCTTGCTGTAGAGGCCCTACTTTCTCCTCTGGCTGATACCATAGGACACTTTTCTCTATATACCACTCATCAGAGGGTTGTAATTTCTTCTTGGCATTGTTCCCTAGAGAGGGTAGTCTGGCCGGGCGTGGTGGCTCACACCTGTAATCCCAGCACTTCAGGAGGCCAAGGCAGGCAGACTACTTGAAGCCAGGGGGTCCAGACCAGCCTGGCCAACATGAGGAAACCCCATCTCTACTAAGTACAAAAATTACCTGGGCATGGTGGCGTGTGCCTATAATCCCAGCTACGTGGGAGGCTGAGGCAGGAGAATCACTTGAGGTGGAGCTTGTAGTGAGCAGAGATTGCGCCACTGCACTCTGTCCTGGGTGACAGAGCAAGACTCTGTCTCAAAAAAAAAAAAAAAAAAAAAAACGAGAGAGAGGATAGCCCCTTTCTGCTATTTACAATGGGGTCAAAACATCTATATAACATGGCCACCACTAAAAATAGAATAGGTTGCTGTTACCTATGGCCATGCTGCATTGAGGATTTAAAATATCAAAATACATGTGTGTGTGAATGTATATGTGTCTGTGTGCACACATACATTCTATATGTACATGTAATATATATGCACATATACACATACAGGTACATACCTGCATATATGTTTTCTCACAAAATAATGTGAACTGTTATATTTTAATGCATTTTTCTTCAAAACTGTAATGCTGTAATATGAAATTCCTAGCTTTGAAAGGGGTGGATGGTACACTGATTCGTTGAAAAATTACATCACAGAAATACTGTGAGAATGCAGAAATATTAGATGTTGAGGAACACAAATATGTTTCTCTAAAATGTAGAATAAAATAGAATATGAATTTAAATCTGTATTTTATTCTAATTTATGTTACTTTTTAATCAAAGAGAAAAAAGCTAATCTAAGATTTTCAGTAACAAGTAAATCCCTTTATGGTGTCTCTTAAGAATGTGTCAGATTTCTCTCTTTTTGGGGGACAGAATCTCACTTGTCACCCAGGCTAGAGCACAGTGGTATCATTTCAGCTCACTGCAACCTCCACCTCCCAGGCTCAAGTGATTCTCTTGCCTCAGCCTCCTGAGTAGCTGGAATTACAGGTATGCGCCAACTCGCCTGGCTCATTTTTGTATTTTTTGGTAGAGACAGGGTTTCGCCATGTTGGCAAGGGTGGTCTCGAACTCCTGGCCTCAAATGATCCCCCCACCTTGGCCTCCCAAAGTGTTGGGATTAAGGCATGAACCATCATGCTTGCCAGTGTGTCAGATTTCTAACCTAAACACTCTGCATTCAGAGACTCATTCTCATCTCTGTAAAGTAGGACCAAATCTGTGGCCTGAAGTTGAGCACTGTACTGCAAGTTCTTCCACCAGCTGAATAAACTCCATTTGACTTCGATTCTGGCCACCTGTTCTGCCCTAAAGGCCTAAGGAGTTGTTAGCAGAGTAGATTGAAGGCTAAGTTTGTCTTCTGCATCCCCATCCATATCACCATGGTGGAGCCTATTTCTGTTGTGTAAAGAATGCCATCCTCCTGGAGGCAGCTTCATGACTCCTACTTTGAAAACCTGCTCTAGCTGAAAGGCTCAAAGTTACACCTTTAACTAAATGGTCTGGATTGTCTCTGTGTTTTGAAGGGTTTTTTTTTTTAATTTACAAGAACTTGTTTAGTTTCAAACAGTTGACCTCTTGTTAAGGTTCAACCCTGAAAAAAAAGAAAAGCATTGATCTCTATAATGTTAACGTAGCTTATCATGTGGGCTTAAAAGTCTCCTTTCTTAGTCCATCTGGGCTACTATAATGAGATCCCATAGACCAGGTGGCTTATAAACAACAGAATTTTATTGCTCACAGTTCTGGAGGTTAGGCAGTCTAAGACCAAGGCTCTGGCAGATTTGGTGTCTGGTGAGGGCCCACTTCCTCATAGATGGTGCCTTCTTATGCATCCTCACATAGTAGAAGGGGCTGTTTTATAAGGGTACTAGTTGGGATGCATAGGCATGCGTAAGAGACATAAGCGTTCAGACCGTAGCTTCTCCCATGTTTTTCCTTCTCTTGGATTTCCCTTTCAAATCAGCAGCTCTCTCTCATCTTACTCATTTCTAAAGGCCCAGGTCAAATTTTCTCTCCTCTGTGAGGCATTCCCAGAGCTTATGAAAATAATTTTGTCCCACGTGGGTTCCATATATCTGCTACTTCCCCAAACCCCACCAAAATGATACTGAAGGAGTTAAAATACTGTAAGTCCACAAGAACACGAAGTCAGAGTTAGAAGATAAAAGTCAGATAAGAGACATCAACAAAGCTTCAGACCACAAGAGGGAAGAGTGAATAAAATAGAAGTGTTAAAAGATAAACTAAGGCATATTAAAATTAAAATTTTAAACAGCTTATGTGTGCAAACAGTGATTTATGAATCTAGCCACAAGTGCTCAGAGCTCCACCACAGGTGGTTGAAGGGAAAGCTTTTATAGGATGAATTTGGAAGCAAAGAAATTTATGCAATTGGCTGAAGTTTGAACCATTGCCTTATTTGGACGATTCCCATAGGAAGTTCAGAACAATATAACTAACTCCCAGTTGACTGCCTGTGATTAGCTGAGTTCAAGTTTCATCTTTTAAATTAGCTGATGATAGGAAATGAGTCTGAGTTATGTTTCAATTTGCTGATTTAGGAACCCAGGGTTTTAAAGCCACCCCAGTCTGATGGCCTCCCATTTAATTATTTTAACAGAAGACAGTCAATATGGTGCCAACAAAAAAATCGGCAATTTAGCACTGTTGCTACTATGTTCATGAATGTGGATTCAACACTTAATGCTGTGATTCTCATTTTCGTTGTTTCTAAACTAGGGATGATTCAGTCTTCTGGTCTGCTGGAAAGGTTTCTTGTTCAGGTCAAGGGAAGTAATGTGGGTGAAGGGCTTTGAAAACTATGTAGACCTTTATAAAAACAGAAGTCTTTATTAGTACCATTATCAGTCTGCCTCTTACTATACTTAAACATTTGTTAATGTATCCCCCTCAACTAAGCTGTGGGCTCTTTGAAGGCAAGGATTAGGTCTTGTTTATATTCCCTAGAGTTCTTAGTTTACTCATAATAAGCATTTATTTGTTGAGCTGCATTAATATTGGCCTAATAAGTTACCAAAACATTCTTAAAGTGCTCTGAAATGTATATCTAAATGTTAAATGAAAGAAATACAAGTTATGCTAAATTTATAAGTTTGGAGAAGGAAATCCTATCTTTTGAGCAATAACTTGATGCTGGAGATGGCTGGTTATTTACAGTCCAGCAATCTACAGAGAGCAAATCTCTCAGCAGTTCTAACCTTGACATTTCTCTCTCACATTAAAATATTCCATGAGGGACAACTCAATGTTAACCTTTTCTAAGGAAATATAGCATATCTAACAGGCCCTATGCAACAAACAGAAGTTAAGTCCAAATGAATGAGCACTTTTATACTCTTGGTAAATTATAGCAGAGATGCTAAGGCTACTGGGAGACAAGCTGGTGTTGAATTTCACTTGCACCCAGTTTTGTTTTAGTAAGATTATTTCTGTGGAAGGTTTTTTTTTTTTTAAAGCTTAAGTAATTGAATGTAAAAATTCAGTGTCATATGTAGAAATAGCACAAATTCTAATTGTGTTTGGAAAGTTACTTTGGAAGACAGATAATAGATAAATGTATAGAGAGACATACATTGGTTGATTGATTAGATTGATTAGATAAAATAGATTACATAGATAAGATAGGTAGGTAAATAGGCAAATAAGATAGATAGATAGATAGATAGATAGATAGATAGATAGATAGATCGATCTCCCCTAAATATATTTAGATCAAAATATGGTTATAGATAACAGATTTAGTCAACCACCGAAAGATGGCAAGTGATATAAATTATTTTACTTCTTCGCTTTGAATTAGCTTCTTTTGATATTTAAATACAATGTTACATCCACCCTGTTAAAAAAATAAAAGTTTTTAGTTTTGCCAAATACGTTGTGTCTTAAATAATGGTGATTTAAAATCCACTATATTAGACATTATTCTATACATTCCCATCAAAGAAAAGCCCAGGATCTGATGGCCTCACTGCTGAATTCTACCAAATACTTAAAGAAGAATTAATGTTAATTTTCCTCAAAGTATTCCAAAATATAGTATGAAGAGGTAGGGCCTTTGGGGAGTTGACAAGATCATGAGGGCAGAGTCCACATAACTGGATTAGTGCCCTCATCTAATGGACCCAAAGGAGCTTGTTTGCCCCTTTCACCAAGTGAGGACACAACAAGGGGCACTACCAATGGGGAAGAAGCCTTCAGCAGACACCGAATCTGCCAGCACCTTGATCTTGGACTTTCCAGCCTCCAGAACTGTGAGAAATAATTTTTTTTGTCTAAGCTGCCCAGCTTATGGTATTTTGTTGTACCAGCCTGAACAGACTAAACCAGGAATAGAAAAGCCAATATATTCAATATGAAGTCAATGATAAATTCTTAGAAATGTGATGTTGAGTAATTTGAGATACAGTCTTGATTATTTAGAAAATATCCATATAGTTTAGGATGATTTTGTTGCAAACTGACAGGAATTTTCAATAATAAAAACACTGATGAATTATGAGTGAATGGATGAAAGAGTAATTCCCAAGGGTAACTGTAATTAATTTTTTAATAGGAGTTTAGTTTATCTTTTTTCCCTAGGGGTTGGGTAACAGTGGTTCTGAATTGTTTTCTAATTTTTGCCCTGACCTGTAAGATTATGACTTAGCTGCTTTAATAGTATCTTCTGAGAAGAAAGAGAAAAGAAGAATCAGGGAGGAAAGGAAAAGGGAAAGAAAGAATGGAGTAAGAAAGGAAAGAAAGACCCATCACATTTGGTGAGAACATTGTATTCCTTCCCACACATATATCCCCAAAATATGCCTTGTCTTAGGTAAAAAGTTTAACTGAGGTTAGTGTTGGAGATGTAGCATCAATCTGCATTAACAAAACCATGCCAATTCAACAGAACTGTAATCTTCTAGGGTATATTGTATATGGAGTATATTAACTAACTAGTACTGTCCGGGTATATCAATAAAGACATACCTAGAGGGTAGAAACTGGGCCTAAATTATCTCTTACCTGAAGTATCTAATTATTATGACCTACTGCTTGGACAGAGAATGATTAACAAATGCTTGTTGAAAACATTGCCATCAGAATTACTGACTCAGTGTGATCCCAGCCAAACGTGGATTTGAACAGGAGGATGCAAGTGAAAGAAGTCCACCCAGATGAATGGGGATAGAAAAGGAAGACCGTTCAGAGAGGGTGATGGGATTTGAAGTATCCCCTGGAGTGGAAAAGAATATAACTCTAACTGATCAGAATGCACAAAGAAAAGGGATAGAGAAATAACAGAAAAGGATAAGAGAGAGAAGAAATAATAATACCAAGTAAGGAATAAAAATTAGGCTATTCAAAACAGCAATTTGGGGGAACTTCTAAGAATTCAATACTGAGAGCTTTTCTAAGAAAATGAACTGTGTGATAAAAATAAATTATATCATTAATTGAATGTTAATAAAACAGATTTTAAAGAAGTGGTTGAAGAAACAAACATGATGTTTTCATGTGTTGGGGGTGTTTGGGAACATTGCACCATTAGGTCTCACCTTTGTCATCATAGACACCCAGTAGCAGAAACATTTGACAATCCCTGCATTGCTGTCTCTACATTCCTCAGCCGTCAACATTTGATTGTTTTCTTTCCAAGAGTAAATGAAAGCCCAAATTTTAAGAAAGTACTTTGAGAGTGTTTGAGGTTTTTAAGAACAAATGAGAAATTGAAAACTGGGTAGCTAGCGAGAGATCACTGTGTTACCGCATCACTACCCCACTGCTGCCAAACACAGCTGGAAAAATTCAAGCTGATGGGAGCATGAAAATTGCTGAAGGCCAGGCTCCAGTTGAATTTAATGAAAGTTTACCTGGTATGAAGGGAAGTCCAATGCCTGCCTTATTTTCAAATGACATGTCCAAGATGCCCTGTCTCAAATTTAAGTCAACTGTAATTCCAATAAGGCAATCATTTTGCACTTGAATTTCAGAATTCTAAAGAAACCTTATTGTTATCAGAACTTAAGGATAAATTACAAACGATGTGTTTTGATTAGGTTAAGTGGCAATTGCATGTTAAAAGAATGGTCTTCTCAGATCCTTCTGTTTTCTGTGATTTGATCTCCTTTGATCCATCTCCTCCCATCTGGGTGTCGATGATTTTATATAGTGACAGATGGAAATCAACACTGCACTAGCAGGATCTTAGTCACAAGAATATATCCATTGTCACCCATTGTATTAGTTTCCTAGGGCTGCCAAAAAGCAATCTGCCACAAGCTTGGATGGCTTAAAACAACAGAAACTTATTGTCTCGTTGTTCTGGAAGCCTGAAGTCTGCAGTCAAGGTGTTGGCAGGACCACACTCCCTCTGTTCCCACCCCTGGTCTGAGCTTTGGTGTTGCCAGCAGTTGGCATTCCTTGGCTTGTGGCTGCATCACTCAGACAGCTGCTCTGTTACCACATGGCTTTGTCTCTGTGTGTCTTTGTGTCTCTTCTTATGAGGACAACAGTTATATTGTATTAGGGCCTACCCTAATAACCTTATCTTAATTTGATTACTTCTGTAAAGATTTTATTTCCAAATGAGGTTATATTCATTGGTACTTAGGGTTAAGACTTGCACGTATCTCTTTGGGGAATAAATTCAACCCATAATATCTATGGTCACCTATTGGGTGAGCCCCACCCCCGATATTCAACATGAGTTCTTTTCTATTTCCCTAAGTGTCAGCTGGTCTGAGAAATAAAGGGAAATAGTACATAAGAGAGAAATTTTAAAGCTGGGTGTCTGAGGGAGACATCACGTGTCAGTAGGTTCCATGATGCTCCCTGAGCCATAAAACCAGCAAGTTTTTATTAACGATTTTCAAAAGGGGAGGGAGTGTACAAATAGGGTGTGGGTCACAGAGATCACAAAGCAAGTGCAGGCAGGGCGAGATCACAGGACCACAGGATGGGGCGAAATTAAAATTGCTAATGAAGTTTCGGGCACGCATTGTCATTGATAACATCTCATCAGGAGACAGGGTTTGAGAGCAGACAACTGCTCTGACCAAAATTTATTAGGCAGGAATTCCCTCATCCTAATCAGCCTGGGAGCACTACGGGAGACCGGGGCTTATTTCATCCCTTTGTCTACAACCGTAAAAGACAGCTGTCCCCAAAGCGGCTATTTTAGAGGCCTACCCTCAGGAACGCATTCTCTTTCTCAGTGATGTTCCTTGCTGAGAAAAAGAATTCAGCGATAGTTCTCCTATTTGCTTTTGAAAGAAGAGAAATATGGCTCTGTTCCACCCGGCTCACTGGCAGTCAGGGTTTAAGGTTATCTCCCTTGTTCCCTGAATATTGCTGTCATCCTGTTCTTTTTTCAAGGTGCCCAGATTTCATATTGTTCAAACACACATGCTCTACAATTTGTGCAGTTAACGCAGTCATCACAGGGTCCTGAGGCGACATACATCCTCCTCAGCTTATGAAGATGATGGGATTAAGAGATTAAAGTAAAGACAGGCATAGGAAATCACAAGGGTATTGATTGGGGAAGTAAAAGTGTCCATGAAATCTTCACAATTTATGTTCAGAGACTGCAGTAAAGACAGGCATAAGAAATTATAAAAGTATTAATTTGGGGAACTAATAAATGTTCATGAAATCTTCACAATGTATGTTCTTCTGCCACGGCTTCAGCCGGTCCCTGCGTTCGGGGTCCCTGACTTCCTGCAACAGCCACCCAACAGCCAGAGAAAAAGGATACTTGGAAGAAGTATGTAATAAGAAGAGTTTACTAATCTATCTGCTGTACATACTTTGATAACATATACTGTTAAATATCCTGTATCTTATGCTCTGAAGGAAGAAAAACACATTCCATGGAGTGGATGCTTATGATAAACTAGCTAATGAATTAGAGAAAGATAATCATATTTTATACAAAATTCATATAATATAGAAATCATATACATGTGTATGTTTTGGGTTTTTCCTCCAGCCTCTCATTGCTGAGAAGGCAAATTGAAATTCTTAAAATTCAAAGTGCTTACATGCAGAACAAATGTTTAATATGACCAAACCCATATGTTAGGTAGATAACTCAAGGTGATCTCTCGCTTTCATTTGCAGGTCTTTTCTCTCTCTTGTAATTAACATTTTGAGGTACAAAATTATGTTCCATGCTATCATAAAATTGTATGTTTCTCAATATAGAACTTTATCAGACTTTAATGCTGATAAATGCAAGTTTGTCATGTATATATGGGTTTCTATGAGTTTATGGCTTATGAATTTGTATTTAAATGTCACGTACTTGTTTCCTTCACCCAAAGCACTAGGCATCAAGCATAGTTGGAGGACAACACAACTAATTTATCTATTCATTCAATTGAGAAGCTTTTATTGAGCTTCTGCTGCATGTCAAACACTGTGCTAGGCCCTACAGCTATTAAGACAATGTTATTTTCCTCAAGAGATCTATAGTTCTTAGTTATATATATATATCTTAGTTCTTAGTTTTATATATATATATATATATATATATGTATAGTAACTTAGTTCTTAATTTTGTTTTGTTTTGTTTTGATTACTGACACCTCTGAGAATCTGATTAAAACCATAGGACCTTCTCCCCTTCTGCACTAAGAAAAATGCACACACAGAATTGTGCATGCATTTAAGCAGGTACATGAGCTACCCTGACTGTGTATGTGTGCACACATGTGTGTATGTGGGTTTAGGGTGTGTGTATGTGTGTGTGTGCTGGATTGGAGGACAGACCTTTTACTTACTCACAGAACATCATAGCAGCACCAACACTCCATGCACTAATCTCCCATGGAGTGGTACAGTGAGGGCCACATGTGCCTGCATGGGCAGGGCTTTCCCCCCAGGAGAGGACCTCTGGAATTATGAAACTCGGAGCTTACACAGGGTAACTGTCACATTTGTCCCTTCTCCACTCCAGAGAGAGAGAGAGAGAGAGAGAGTCGGGGGTGGGGGGCAGCAAGGCAGGAAGTTTTGTCTGGGAATGTGGAAAAATCTTCTCTGAAGAAAGGAGAGAAAGGTCCCCAGTTTTATCACCTCTGGGTAAGGGAATGGCTGCATAGGAGATAAGCCTTTACACGTCTCAGGAACAAGTCACTATTTTGAATTGCAAGGCATGTTCACCATTCAGTCATTCTTTAACTTGGGTTGCCAGTAATCTTTACTCAATAAGCCCTAGCTATGCAGAAATGCGAAATATGAAAATATTCATGGAGCACAGCTTCCTTTAGCTACAATAACAGAAAACCTGACCAAGTGATGCCTGAAACCTGAGAACATTTGCTGTTTAGTTATGAGAAGTCCAGAGGTCGGCAGGTGAGGGCTCTGTTTAGGAGCTAACACTTCTGTGAAGCCCTGGGCTCCTCCTTTTAGCATGCATTCATCACCCCATGTCTACAGGTGCTGCAGCTCAAGATAACATCTCATCACCCCGGAATCCAAACAGGAAGAAAAGCATGAGGCACAAAGCCTCTTGTTCTTTTGAATTTCTTTCTAGGTATCAGGAAGTGATAGACTTTCCAGAAACCCCCAGCAGCCTTCCCGGTACTTTTCACTGGCCAAGACTGGGTCCTATGAACACTCCTAATATAGTCACTGTACATGGAGAAGAGGATTCTTGAGGCAAACTGAGATTAGCCATCAATTCTCTTGAGTCAGAGAGTCCCTACTGCCGAGACATCAAAGGCTCTCAGGTCGGGCCTTGCATCAAATCATCTTCAGGGAAGAAAGAGAGAACTATCCTGTAGGCAAAGATAGGAGTCGGCCAGCACTTCCATACTCCTACAAACATTGTTATAACAAATGGGCACCAGCAATTAAATGATCAGAAAAATAATCTGGTGCAACTCTCCTTCCAGACAGAAACGCACTGACTTAACTATGAGGATAGGGACCACCAGGAAGGGATTTAGTAGGCTTTGTGTGTTTGTGTGCTAAAGTTTCCTAGAGATTTTTTGTCGATTATGGTGGGACCGCTGGTGGGTGAAAGGGAAGGCAGACATGAATGGAGGCTGAGAAGCGAGAGACAAGTTGAGGAATAAAGGGAAAAAATAGCAAACCAAAGTTGGAAAACAATGTCAGAAAAAGAAAAACATACATATTGTGAAGAGCATTGTTTAAATAGTTGTTTTCCTACACAATAAGCACTAGTAAAGATAGAAATCTTCCGAATAAGTGATTCTCTGACTTTCAGATGTAAACTCTTTTAGGGTGAATAACTTGTATTTCCAGAAAAGTGTTTTTTCTTTTTTTTTAACCTCCAACCATAGTAATAGATTTCTCTCCTCTTGTTCTGCCTTCTCTTTAGGGAAAGAGTACGTTGGTTATCATTCTCTAGATAACTTAAGCAAAGGCAGTTGCATTCTGCCTCATGCTGAAGGGGAACGTGCCAAGATTGTGTCGAAACACAAAAATGGGTCCTCAACCCTAATAGGTACAGCAAGCTTTGTACAGATGGCAGTTCCACGCTGTCGGTCTCCTTGCAGTCCCCACACCTCACCCTGACCCCCTGTCTGCAAGTCCCCTGTCCTTCTGTGTGGGCCTTTCAGCTGTCTCCTGCCACTGGCCACTCCACGGGACAACATTAGCTGCAGGTATTTCTTGTCTTTCTTTTTCAAATGCAACCTCTGATGTGGAGTTCAGGTTGTCACTGGAGTTAGAGGCAGCCTAGAGAAGTGACCCAGGAATGTTCTTTCTTGTTTCACTTTGTGCCTCATGCTTTTCTTCCTGTTTGGATTCCGGGGTGATGAGATGTTTCACCACCTCCTTCCTTTTTGCCTGATAAGCAATCGAATTGCCATAAAGGTAATCAGCCCTGTGGCATAGTAAAGATCACTGCAAATACTTTGATCCCCCTCCCAATGAGAGGTAGGTTCTACTTCCCTGCCCTGTGAATTTGGGCTGACCTCACTCTGCTTGGACTGAGTTCAGTGGAAAACACACTCTGCCAGGCCTAGCTCTTGACATGACTCTCAGCTTCCATCTTGGCCTTCGTGAAGAGTCCTGGGCTGTCATATGAGAAATCCAGATACACTGAGGCCACCATGTTGTCAGGAAGTCCAAGCTAACCACATGGAGTGTCTGTGTGGGAAGAGATGGTGAAAAGAATAAAAAGTAGGGACTGGTTTGTAATACAACAATGGGAAAGCAGATAAAACCCAGTGGCATAACAGAAGCCTTTCCTTTCATACTTTTCTTGAGCTTGAATAACACAGCTCCCCTGCCTCTTGTCTCTGTGTACGAAATTCCTCATCTCGCCCCACGCTGTGGGTTCCTTTGGAGTAACTTTTTGTCGGTGGTTGTTGAATGTGAGAGATTACCAGCAAAACTTCCCTCTCAAGTTTTTGCCGTATTTGAACACTGACAATATGTTCTTTGATGTTCTTGTAATATATGGGTGTAAGAATTTGTGCTATTTTATCTGACACACAGTAGAAACAAGTGTATAATTATTTTGTTACTACTTTATAGTCACAATTACAATATGGAGTCAACAATGACATTGTAGGTTTAGAGTTCTCACAGCATTGTTTGTCCTTTTGAATAGCACAAAGGGTACCCACCCAATACAGTTACATTTTCCATTGGATTTTGCTTTCTTGGGGACCCCCTACCTGTGCTCATGTAGTTGAAGAACTTGTATTGATCCATGTTCGTTTAAGTATCCTTGCTTCTGGCTATCTGATTTTGACTGTTTTTCCTCTCTAGAATGTATAATTTTATAATCCACTTATTTCCTTATTTTCTTGTTTCGCCTATTTTTTTCTTTTCTTCACTATCATTTTAGTACCTATAATTTCTTGGACATGTAGTTACACTTTCAAATATAAAAAACCAGTGGTATCAGTTGTTCAAGTTATTCAGTCGACTTGAAATGTCATAACTTTTATTACCTATAATTTCTTGGACATGTAGTTACACTTTCAAATATAAAAAAACCAGTGGTATCAGTTGTTCAAGTTATTCAGTCGACTTGAAATTTCATAACTTCTATGTAAAAATATTTATATATTTTAACTATGTAAGTGTTGTACTAGAAACATCTTAACTAGTGATGTCATAAACCAAATATGTGACCATGTAAAGAGAGGCTCATGTCATGAGATAATAAATTCTAAAGCAGACAGTTTGATTGAATTCTAACAAAAATCTGAGAGAAAATATATTATTGTCTTCTATGGGTATCTTGATATTGGAAAGAAGTGAGATGAATCTGTTGTTCAAAGGGAAGAGGTGTGGCCTCCTGCTTTTCTTGAAAGCCATCATTTTCTTTGCCTTTGGGTTTCTTAATGTCTTCTCCCATCTTGCCCCCAGCCTCTTCCCCTCTTTCTTTCCTTCCTTCTCTCTTTCCTTGTTTCTTTCATGATAAGACAGAGCTGGGATGGGGATCTGGGAGGAGGAGGAGGAGACAGGCTGAGGACAGAAGATTGATGAACCAATTTTTGTTGGTCTCTTCATCTTGAAGGGTTTTAAATTGATTTGTAAATAGATTTGGCATGAAGTCCAGCAGTCAATTCTTTTTTTTGTTTTTGTTTTTTTGAGACGGAGTCTTGTTCTGTTGCCCGGGCTGGAGTGCAGTGGCGCGGTCTCAGCTTACTGAAACCTCTGCCTCCCAGGTTCAAGTGATTCTCCTGCCTCAGCCTTCCAAGTAGCTGGGATTACAGGTGCATGCCACCACGCCCTGCTGGGGTTTTTTTGTTTGTTTTATTGGTTGGTTTTTGTTTTGTTGTTGTTGTTGTTGTTGTATTTTTAGTAGAGATGGGGTTTCACTATGTTGGTCAGGCTGGTCTCGAACTTCTAACCTCGTGATCTGCCCACCTCAGCCTCCCAAAGTGCTGGGGTTACAGGCATGAGCCACCGTGCCTGGTCTCCAGCAGTCAATTCTATCACTTCCACCTATTTGATCTCTGAGCATCATGACCTGGTGTGTCACTCTTTACTCTCCAAACAATCACCTTCTTCTCCTGGCTACAATTGGATGCTTTATAAACTTTGCCAATGTGGCATCCAAAGCAGAAGTCCTCGAGCCCTCTCTCTGCTCTTCCCCAGTCTTTCTACTCTCAGTAGAAGACACCACTGTCCAGCCAGTTGCTCAGGATAAAAGTGACAGCATGACCCCTGCCTCCCATTCCTTTGTCTGCTCCACAAGGCAGCCCACTAGCAAGTCCTGTTAGCCTGACCTTCCAGCCCCCAGGTACCATCACCTCCCACCTGACCACTGCACTGCTGACCACAGGCCATGACCGGAGCCTCCTAACCAGGCTCCCTGCATCTCGTTTTGCTCCCCCAGACTATTCCAGAGTTCAGGGTTGGGGACTGGCCAATATTAGCTTGAAACCAGCCTCACCATGTATTAGTTTTGTGACACTGGGCAGGTTTATGCACCTTTCCCTGCCTCACTGTCCTCATCCGCTAAATGGGGATAATGAATATATCAATAGCCCTGCCCTCGCACTCAAAGCAGCTCGTGAGGACTAAGGAGGTGATCCATGCAACGCACTCAGAACAGCTCCTGGGATACAGTTGACGTGCGATGTTATTAGTTCATAATGATTGTCATTATTATTAGTTCATAATTATTTTCTATACAGTAAGGGGACAGATCCCCTTTTAAACACAGAGGATTATGGGAAGATGACCTGGTTTTGTAGGATGGTAACAGCAGGGGACGTGGGGTACAGTGCATCTGAGGACACTGTGTGCAGTCATTACAGCTCTTCTGTAAATCTAACATTATTACAACGTAGAATGCCTTCTAAAATATGAAGGCTGTCACATCACTACCATGTGTAAAATCCTCCAGTGCCTTCTCCCTAATCTTGGAATTAAACTTCAGCCCTTGAGACCATCACGATCGGGCCCCTGACCAGGAGTCATTTCCTTCAGGCCCCGGAGTGACCTCCTGCCTCTCCCGCCAGCCCTCCTGTCCCGGCGGCACCCTGGCCCACAGACCTGTCTCCTCTGCTTGCAATCCCTTGTCCTCCTAGTGCTGGTCCTGGCTGTCCCTTGCTCTGCACAAGGGACCTCCCTAGTGAAGACTTTGCTAATGTTCCAGATCCTCCCTCTCCCTCCAACAGTTTCCCTGCTTCATCTTTCTCCATAGTCCTCAGGGTTTTCTTTCTTTAGTTTGTGTACTTAAGTATCATCTAGTGGAGTGTAAATTCCATGAGCGTAGAAACTGTATCTAAAGCGTCTCTATTCCTGTTATCTAGACCAGTTCCTGACATTTGGATTTTATGCCATATGTATTTGTAGAAGGAGTATAGGCATAATCAGAATATTAACGTCATCAAATGATATTGATATTCTTTCATGTCATTTTTCTTCTACTAGCCCTACATTATGTAAACAGAAGAGTATGTTAAAACTAATCAAAATTAACAGATGGGCTTAATGCATTGTCTCCTTATATTTTGGTCCTCAGACTTTAAGGTAGAAATTCGTTTCTGCAAATCCAAAATCCTACATACAACAATCACGAAACATTACCTCAACCTGCTGTCTGTCAACCCCCTGTATCTATGGGTTCCACATCCAAGGAGTCACCCAACTGCAGATAGAAAATATGTGGAAAAAATGAACATAAAAAATGCAACAATAAAAAAAAAACAAAATTGCAATAGAACAACTATATATGTAATATTGACTTTGTATTAGATATACATAATCTAGGGATAATGTTAAGTATATAGGAGGATGTACATAGGTTATATACAAATACTACATCATTGTATATCAGAGACTTGAGCAATTGTCACTTTGGCATCCCAAAGGGGTAGTGGAATCAATACTCCTTGGATGCCAAGGGACTACCGTAGAGGCAAGGCTTGGATTCTTTAAAAAAAAAAAAAAAAAGCATATTCAATATCCTGTTAGAAAAGATGAGATTACCTTGTCTTCAAAAGAGATAGGTAAAAATGGCATTATTTATTTCCTTGTTCTCCATTAGAATATCTTACAGTTAGAGAAAAATAATATAGGATAGGCTGTGCAGAATGATTGGCTATTCAGTTGATTGAGCACATCATTTGACTCCATTCATAACACTATTCCATTAGATTCAGTAGCAATCAAAAAACAAAGAACTGGCCTTACCTTCGGATATTTGAAACACTGCTTTGGACTGCACTGGCTTGATTATGTATGGTCCAGATTGTCTGTGGATGTTGTAGAAACTCAAATTTTCTCAACTGTAAAAAGCAAAAAACAAGACAAAGCTAAATAAAACTAAACAAACAAACAAAAAAACCCACAACGTTGAACTGTCCAGAAAGTATTCAGAAAACTCTCGCTGAGGAGCCCTGCTGCACAGCACTCCGTGGAGAGGGTGGAGACGGTTTTCTGTGCTACAGCTATGGCTGGTGGTTACGTTCGAGCATCATTTCCTTCAGCCCCAGTAAACTTTAAAACCAAGTAGANTACCTATAATTTCTTGGACATGTAGTTACACTTTCAAATATAAAAAAACCAGTGGTATCAGTTGTTCAAGTTATTCAGTCGACTTGAAATTTCATAACTTCTATGTAAAATATTTATATATTTTAACTATGTAAGTGTTGTACTAGAAACATCTTAACTAGTGATGTCATAAACCAAATATGTGACCATGTAAAGAGAGGCTCATGTCATGAGATAATAAATTCTAAAGCAGACAGTTTGATTGAATTCTAACAAAATCTGAGAGAAAATATATTATTGTCTTCTATGGGTATCTTGATATTGGAAAGAAGTGAGATGAATCTGTTGTTCAAAGGGAAGAGGTGTGGCCTCCTGCTTTTCTTGAAAGCCATCATTTTCTTTGCCTTTGGGTTTCTTAATGTCTTCTCCCATCTTGCCCCAGCCTCTTCCCCTCTTTCTTTCCTTCCTTCTCTCTTTCCTTGTTTCTTTCATGATAAGACAGAGCTGGGATGGGGATCTGGGAGGAGGAGGAGGAGACAGGCTGAGGACAGAAGATTGATGAACCAATTTTGTTGGTCTCTTCATCTTGAAGGGTTTTAAATTGATTTGTAAATAGATTTGGCATGAAGTCCAGCAGTCAATTCTTTTTTTTGTTTTGTTTTTTTGAGACGGAGTCTTGTTCTGTTGCCCGGGCTGGAGTGCAGTGGCGCGGTCTCAGCTTACTGAAACCTCTGCCTCCCAGGTTCAAGTGATTCTCCTGCCTCAGCCTTCCAAGTAGCTGGGATTACAGGTGCATGCCACCACGCCCTGCTGGGGTTTTTTTGTTTGTTTTATTGGTTGGTTTTGTTTTGTTGTTGTTGTTGTTGTTGTATTTTAGTAGAGATGGGGTTTCACTATGTTGGTCAGGCTGGTCTCGAACTTCTAACCTCGTGATCTGCCCACCTCAGCCTCCCAAAGTGCTGGGGTTACAGGCATGAGCCACCGTGCCTGGTCTCCAGCAGTCAATTCTATCACTTCCACCTATTTGATCTCTGAGCATCATGACCTGGTGTGTCACTCTTTACTCTCCAAACAATCACCTTCTTCTCCTGGCTACAATTGGATGCTTTATAAACTTTGCCAATGTGGCATCCAAAGCAGAAGTCCTCGAGCCCTCTCTCTGCTCTTCCCCAGTCTTTCTACTCTCAGTAGAAGACACCACTGTCCAGCCAGTTGCTCAGGATAAAAGTGACAGCATGACCCCTGCCTCCCATTCCTTTGTCTGCTCCACAAGGCAGCCCACTAGCAAGTCCTGTTAGCCTGACCTTCCAGCCCCAGGTACCATCACCTCCCACCTGACCACTGCACTGCTGACCACAGGCCATGACCGGAGCCTCCTAACCAGGCTCCCTGCATCTCGTTTTGCTCCCCAGACTATTCCAGAGTTCAGGGTTGGGGACTGGCCAATATTAGCTTGAAACCAGCCTCACCATGTATTAGTTTTGTGACACTGGGCAGGTTTATGCACCTTTCCCTGCCTCACTGTCCTCATCCGCTAAATGGGGATAATGAATATATCAATAGCCCTGCCCTCGCACTCAAAGCAGCTCGTGAGGACTAAGGAGGTGATCCATGCAACGCACTCAGAACAGCTCCTGGGATACAGTTGACGTGCGATGTTATTAGTTCATAATGATTGTCATTATTATTAGTTCATAATTATTTTCTATACAGTAAGGGGACAGATCCCCTTTTAAACACAGAGGATTATGGGAAGATGACCTGGTTTTGTAGGATGGTAACAGCAGGGGACGTGGGGTACAGTGCATCTGAGGACACTGTGTGCAGTCATTACAGCTCTTCTGTAAATCTAACATTATTACAACGTAGAATGCCTTCTAAAATATGAAGGCTGTCACATCACTACCATGTGTAAAATCCTCCAGTGCCTTCTCCCTAATCTTGGAATTAAACTTCAGCCCTTGAGACCATCACGATCGGGCCCCTGACCAGGAGTCATTTCCTTCAGGCCCCGGAGTGACCTCCTGCCTCTCCCGCCAGCCCTCCTGTCCCGGCGGCACCCTGGCCCACAGACCTGTCTCCTCTGCTTGCAATCCCTTGTCCTCCTAGTGCTGGTCCTGGCTGTCCCTTGCTCTGCACAAGGGACCTCCCTAGTGAAGACTTTGCTAATGTTCCAGATCCTCCCTCTCCCTCCAACAGTTTCCCTGCTTCATCTTTCTCCATAGTCCTCAGGGTTTTCTTTCTTTAGTTTGTGTACTTAAGTATCATCTAGTGGAGTGTAAATTCCATGAGCGTAGAAACTGTATCTAAAGCGTCTCTATTCCTGTTATCTAGACCAGTTCCTGACATTTGGATTTTATGCCATATGTATTTGTAGAAGGAGTATAGGCATAATCAGAATATTAACGTCATCAAATGATATTGATATTCTTTCATGTCATTTTCTTCTACTAGCCCTACATTATGTAAACAGAAGAGTATGTTAAAACTAATCAAAATTAACAGATGGGCTTAATGCATTGTCTCCTTATATTTTGGTCCTCAGACTTTAAGGTAGAAATTCGTTTCTGCAAATCCAAAATCCTACATACAACAATCACGAAACATTACCTCAACCTGCTGTCTGTCAACCCCTGTATCTATGGGTTCCACATCCAAGGAGTCACCCAACTGCAGATAGAAAATATGTGGAAAAAATGAACATAAAAAATGCAACAATAAAAAAAAAACAAAATTGCAATAGAACAACTATATATGTAATATTGACTTTGTATTAGATATACATAATCTAGGGATAATGTTAAGTATATAGGAGGATGTACATAGGTTATATACAAATACTACATCATTGTATATCAGAGACTTGAGCAATTGTCACTTTGGCATCCCAAAGGGGTAGTGGAATCAATACTCCTTGGATGCCAAGGGACTACCGTAGAGGCAAGGCTTGGATTCTTTAAAAAAAAAAAAAAAAGCATATTCAATATCCTGTTAGAAAAGATGAGATTACCTTGTCTTCAAAAGAGATAGGTAAAATGGCATTATTTATTTCCTTGTTCTCCATTAGAATATCTTACAGTTAGAGAAAATAATATAGGATAGGCTGTGCAGAATGATTGGCTATTCAGTTGATTGAGCACATCATTTGACTCCATTCATAACACTATTCCATTAGATTCAGTAGCAATCAAAAAACAAAGAACTGGCCTTACCTTCGGATATTTGAAACACTGCTTTGGACTGCACTGGCTTGATTATGTATGGTCCAGATTGTCTGTGGATGTTGTAGAAACTCAAATTTTCTCAACTGTAAAAGCAAAAAACAAGACAAAGCTAAATAAAACTAAACAAACAAACAAAAAAACCCACAACGTTGAACTGTCCAGAAAGTATTCAGAAAACTCTCGCTGAGGAGCCCTGCTGCACAGCACTCCGTGGAGAGGGTGGAGACGGTTTTCTGTGCTACAGCTATGGCTGGTGGTTACGTTCGAGCATCATTTCCTTCAGCCCCAGTAAACTTTAAAACCAAGTAGATGCCTCCCCTAGTGATACTGGGTGACTTTTTTACCAAAGGAAATGTTTTTTTCTTTGAACTTTCTAATTTTGACATGATTTTAGACTCGTGAGAAAAAGTGCAAGAGAAGTAATTTTTCATACATTCTTCAGCTAGATACCCACGTGCTGACCCTGACCACATTTGTTTCTTCCTGTCTCCATCTGTGTACATATGCGCATATATTTTTTTTCTGAATCCTTTGAGAGTAAGTTGCCAACACGATGGTCCTTTACTTCTGAAGATTACAAATATATTTTCTCAATACTGGAGTAATCTGTTATGTAACCACAGTATAATGATCGAAGTCAGGAAATTAGCATTGATGCCATACTTTACACAAACCTTATTTAAATTTCACAAATTTATCCTCAGTATGTACCTAATAGAAAGAAGAAAATCCCAGCCCACATGTTGCATCCGGTTGCCACATCTCTTTAGACCCCTCTTGTCTCGACTATTGTGTCTAGTCTATTATGACCATGGAATCTTTTATGAGTACAGGACAGTTATTTTGTAGAATATCCCTAATTTGTATTTGTCTAATGTTTCCTCCTGTTTAGATTCAAGTTATGCAATTTTTTTTTTTTTTTTTTTTTTTTTTTTTTTTTTGAGACAGAGTCTCACTCTGTCACCCAGGCTGGAGTGCAGTGGCACGATCTTGGCCCACCACAACCTCTGCCTCCTGGGTTCAAGCAATTCTCCTGCCTCACTCTCCTGAGTAGCTGGGATTACAGGCATGCACCATCACACCTGGCTAATTTTTCTATTTTTAGTAAAGATGGGGTTTCACTATGTTGACCGGGGTGGTCATGAACTCCTGACCTCAACTGATCCACCTGCCTCGGCCTCCCTAAGTTCTGGGATTACAGGCGTGTGCCACCATGCCCAGCTAATTTTTGTATTTTTAGTAGAGATGGGGTTTCACCATGTTGGCCAGGTTAGTCACGAACTCCTGACCTCAACTGATCCACCCACCTTGGTCTCCCAAAGTGCTGGGATTACAGGCGTGATCCACCGCACCCAACCAAGTTATGTATTTTTGGCGACAGTGTTGGAGGAGGATGTTGTCCCCTTCTCAGTAGGCACACAATGCTAGCTTGTCCCGTTACTGGTGGGATGAACTTGGATAACTTGGTCAAAGTGGTGGCTGTTAAAGTTTCTCCACTGTGAAGCTAATTTTAGGATATTTGTTTAATTAGACGGAAAATATATGCTAAATAAAATTACAGTTGCATTTCAGAATTTAATCCTCTAGGCCAAGCACAGTGGCTCACGCCTGTAATCTCGACACTTTGGGAAGCCAAGGTGGGTGGATCATCTGAGGTCAGGAGTTCAAAACGAGCCTGGCCGACATATTGAAACCCTGTCTCTACTAAAAATACAAAAAAAAAAAAAAAAATTAGCTGGGCCTAATGGCGGGCACCTGTAGTCCCAGCTACTTGGAAGGCTGAGGCAGGAGAATCATTTGAACCAAGGAGGTGGAGGTTGCAGTGAGCCAAGATTGCACCACTGCACACCAGCCTGGGTGACACACCAAGACCCTGTCTCCAAAAAAAAAAAGACTTTAATCCTCTTCAATTCATTGTATTTTAAAGGAAATTCAACAAAAAGCGTGTGCACAGTTAAAGATGATACTAATAATGGCTTATCAGTGTCTGAAAATAAGACAAACATCTGCATGCAATTACATGAAAGAAGCAAAATCCTTTGGAAATTACATACACAAAATAGATGGTTTTTGTGTGCCTTACGTGTATTTTCCTCTTTCTTACATGTCGAAACTTGTGAAAACTTTGAGCATGAGTTATCTACCTGAAGAGGGAGATCAAATTTAACCAGCTCTTTGAAAGGAAAAAAAAATCTGTATTTCCTTTCAAACTTCTACTATTGAATACAGATACTCCTCATTTCTTAGAATAGGTTTATTTGATGATGTTTGGTTGAACCTTAGGTTTGTCTGAAGTGTAATCTTATTTTTCACTGACTAAATCCGTAGAGTGGAGTGAGCTGAGGGTTTTAGGGGAGAAAGAGATTAAAATACAGGCATCTCAGGTGTGGCCCACCCTGTGGTGTGCAGACCTGCAGTGGGCCGTGCAGCACAGGCGCTCTCAGCAGCGGGGCGACTCTGCGTGTCCCCCTCACCCTGGCTTCTGCAGCGCTTGCTCCTGCTCCAATCTGCTGGTGTAATTTCAGGAGCAGGTTTCTTGATGGTATGCTGTATACTATGTCCTGATGCTGTTGAAATTAGAAGCTTTTGTTTCTAGGAAATATACTATTTCTCATTCTAGTAATTCCATAAGAAACCAAGATCTAAAACTACATGCTACAAATGGCCTTCTGTTACAAATATTCTCTCTCTGAATTATGACTTGGTAAGGCTGCCAGATAAACTAGAGGACACCAGTTAATTTGCATTTCAGGTTAACAAAAATATCTGGGTCAGGCTTAGGCTAAAGAAAAAAAAAAGGACTTGGTACTTTACTGAAACTCAAATTTAACTGGGTGTCCTGTGTTTTAATTTGCTAAACCTGGCAATACTAGGCTTGTGCCAAAATTAAGTTCTGTCCTTCCCTCAAGAGCCACTTTGGGTGTATTTTCTAGGGATTGTGGTGTCCTCATTGTTCTGATCGCTGGGAAACTCAGAACCAAGCTGGTGGCCCACATGGATCAATATCATGGGGCTTTAGGGTATGCATCGAGAGGTCCAATCCCACCTCCCAGTTTGCCCTTACTTTTATTGTCATCACTTTCCCTTTATCACTCTTCCCTTCATTAAAAAAAAGCAAGAGCAACACCAGCAAACAACTTGTTTGTTGCAAACATCCTTAAATTGCTTCATAGCCTTTTATAGAATGAGGCACAGAATGAGTTAAAATAACACATTGATTATTGATACCCATAGAGTAAATTTTTAATCCTAATAATTAACTCTCTATTGACATGGTCTTATTAATGCTTATAGAATATTTCTGTAGCAGTCCCAAGAGCTAAAATTTTACTCTGAATTTTGAATCAGAAATCCCAAGTTCAGATGGCAATATATACTTCTAAAAGCATTACTAGTTTTACCAGTCTTTAATTCTCATCAGAGACTAAGATGAAGAGATTTTACAATCTGAAGGGGTGCTGTTACTAGAATCCAATGCTCAGAATATGTTAGGTGTGGTGAGTTTTATGTGTTCAAAACACCCTTAAAAAAAAAAAAAAATACAAGAGTGAGAGAGATAAAAGCCTACAAATTGGGTTCGGTGTATATTGCTTCAGTGATGGGTACACCAAAATCCCACAGATCACCACTAAAGAACTTAGTTAACCAAATGCCACCTGTTTCCCAAAAACGTATGAAAATAAAGGATTAAAAAAAAAAAAAACAGGAATGAAACTGATCTTTAAATAGCCTTCATTTTACCATAAGAATGATCAAATTTGTTTTATTATTCTTAACCTCAGGATAGTATTAAAGTATTTGGCAGATGAATTTTATCTGAAACAGGCTTTGCTTTAGAGTTGGAAAAGAAAAAATTCTTGATTTTTTGTTTCTGAAATTATCTCTGTTACACAGACATATAATAATGCCCTTATTTTTAAGTTGATTACTAGCATCCTTAATGCCTCTTAAAATTTTGTAAACTATACTAGAAATTTAGGAATTGATCTATTGTATTTTCATTGCATCTTCTTTATAGCTTTTAAACACAAGCTACTAAGCATCAATAATAAAGAATCTCTCTCCTTTTTGGCCTACACTGCTGTGAGTAGACAGCAGAGATACCTCTTGCTTGTCTTCCATCTAAATTACATGAGAATGGGATTTATGCAGGCTATAAATCTAGTCAGAATAAAGCCTTTAAGTGGTAACCAATTTTGTGGTGTGTAAGTATCATTGATTTGTTCATCTGAGAGTGTTTTTATAAACCGATTTGGATTAGTGAGTTCTGATAGCAGAGCTATTTTAAGGTCCCTGAATAGCGGTAACTGTAGTGAAAACAAGGCAGTGAAAATTAACCCATTGGCCCCACCTATAAATTTAAATCACAGCCTTTGAAAGGAGAGAGCAGTCTCATTGTATGTAGTTTGCTGGTACCTAGACCATACAAGCCACAGAGACCATTTCTTCATCATTGATTGTTGTTGCTCTGGATTCAGAGTCAGTCCCTTGGCACTCTGCAGAATGGCCAACTGTTGTCATTCTTCAGGGAGTTTTTGTATAAGGTGCTATTAAGATGAACTTAGATTTAAATTGGGGAAGTTATATTTCTCTGTTATAAAACATAATGAGGAAGGTGGCTTCCATTCTTTAATATCTCATAGCTAGTGAATACTAGAACCATACGATTTCAACAGAAAGAATGCAAGGATATTCTGCCCATGGACACATGAAAGAGAGTTTTTTGCTTTTTTTTTTTTTTTTTTTT
>NW_016804646.1:5446272-5450400 GCF_001698545.2 Rhinopithecus bieti
AATGAAAATACAATAGATGAATTTTATCTGAAACAGGCTTTGCTTTAGAGTTGGAAAAGAAAAAATTCTTGATTTTTTGTTTCTGAAATTATCTCTGTTACACAGACATATAATAATGCCCTTATTTTTAAGTTGATTACTAGCATCCTTAATGCCTCTTAAAATTTTGTAAACTATACTAGAAATTTAGGAATTGATCTATTGTATTTTCATTGCATCTTCTTTATAGCTTTTAAACACAAGCTACTAAGCATCAATAATAAAGAATCTCTCTCCTTTTGGCCTACACTGCTGTGAGTAGACAGCAGAGATACCTCTTGCTTGTCTTCCATCTAAATTACATGAGAATGGGATTTATGCAGGCTATAAATCTAGTCAGAATAAAGCCTTTAAGTGGTAACCAATTTTGTGGTGTGTAAGTATCATTGATTTGTTCATCTGAGAGTGTTTTATAAACCGATTTGGATTAGTGAGTTCTGATAGCAGAGCTATTTTAAGGTCCCTGAATAGCGGTAACTGTAGTGAAAACAAGGCAGTGAAAATTAACCCATTGGCCCCACCTATAAATTTAAATCACAGCCTTTGAAAGGAGAGAGCAGTCTCATTGTATGTAGTTTGCTGGTACCTAGACCATACAAGCCACAGAGACCATTTCTTCATCATTGATTGTTGTTGCTCTGGATTCAGAGTCAGTCCCTTGGCACTCTGCAGAATGGCCAACTGTTGTCATTCTTCAGGGAGTTTTGTATAAGGTGCTATTAAGATGAACTTAGATTTAAATTGGGGAAGTTATATTTCTCTGTTATAAAACATAATGAGGAAGGTGGCTTCCATTCTTTAATATCTCATAGCTAGTGAATACTAGAACCATACGATTTCAACAGAAAGAATGCAAGGATATTCTGCCCATGGACACATGAAAGAGAGTTTTTTGCTTTTTTTTTTTTTTTTTTTTTTCCAGTGGAAACAGCAGTAGGAAGAACAAAAATGAAAGAGAGAGATTTTAGTCTTGGGTTTCAATATTGATTGATTGATTGATTGATTGATTTTACAGAATCTCATTTAGAAATGGAGCTTCAGGTGTTGGCACAGAGTAAGCGCTTGCATCATGAGGACTGGGGTAATTTCATTTCTACACCAGGGTAGCTGGAGGAAAGATAAGCAAGAATATGGAACTCAGTGGAGAAAACCAAAACTCAAGTCCCACTGACCTGGATTTTGCTCTGGCAATCTAGTGACAAAACCATAGATGTAGGTTGAGCACAGTGGCTCCTGCCTGTAATCCCAGTGCTTTGGGAGGATGAGGTGGGAGGATCACTTGAAGCCAGGAGTTCTAGATCAGCTTGGGCAACATAGCAAAAACCCTGTCTCTATATAAAAAATTTAAAAATTAGCCAGGCATGGTGGCACATACCTGCAGTCCTAGCTACTCTGGAGGCTGAAGCTGGAGGGAAGATTGCTCCCAGGAGCCGAGGAGTTTGAGGCTGCAGTGAGCTATGATCTCAACAGTGGGTGACAAAGTGATACCCTATCTGTTTAAAAAAACAGAAAAAGAAAAAGAGAAAAGCGACTGAGGCACAGAATTGTATGTTTGGAAAAACAACTAAAGAGCGTCTTCTTTACAAATTTACCCTTATGGAAAATGAGAACATCATCTTAAAAAATAAATACATACATAAGAGGTTACTGGAGCCAAATATGTAGAGGTCACTGAGATTTCAGATGTGTATTGAACCTGCTGCCTGGCTTGGGTGTCTTCTGCTGTGTCAAGACCTCAGGGCTGTAATCAGAGCCAGCTGTAGAAAATAAAAAGTCAAGAGGCAGGAGGATCACCTACTTCATGTGCTTCAGGACTGCTAGGGAAGAGCCAAATGTCAGTCCAAACTTCTGCAACAAAGCCTGAAACTCATCATCCCTTTGTGTCTTGAAATGTTGATGTCTACATAGATCCACTCCAGAGACAAGAAATTCTTATTCGGTTTGAGCTACAATTTGAACGTTATTTAATTGACAATCACTATTTAACTTAATTGTTAGATACACCAAATTGGAGATGTGAATATAGCAGACTCTATTTGGGGTTTAGAACAGAGTCTTGGGTTTTAATTTCTCTTTGGTATGACATATCTATCTGCAAAAGAGGGCTTCTGTTTTCTAAGAGCTCATCTACTAATACCGATTATTTGACATTATTCTGACATAACTGTAATCATTTCTAAAGCAAGATTCATTCATTAGTCACAAAAAGCCGTAATACACTGCTAAGCGACGTTTCACAAATACAAGAAAAGCAAAGCTCACACATATGAATCTAATATATCAACAAAACCTTTTTGTGCAATGTGTTTCACATAGATTGTGTTTTCTCTGAGCTGTCAGTAAGCATTTAATGGTGGCTGTGTGCTTCAGAAAGAGAATATTAGTCCTTAACTCACACTCTGAGGCTTCCTCCCAAGTGCCTCCCTAGAAAGGAACGCTGACTACAGATAAATTAGATAACCGGGCTTTTTTCTTTTAGTCTAAATGTTGGGAAGAAATGGAACCAGATTCTGAAGTGTTCTCTTTGGTTTTTCTCCAAATACAAATTGAGCTTCATACAAATGAAGAAGCCGTTGTCGACATTCATTGACGGATCTGAAGCAATGCATTCTTTATGAAATAGCACTGCATTGCTAATAAAGCCATCCCAGCAGCCAGGCTTGTGCTGTTTAATTTGTTTCCATGGTGTGATAGTATAATTTTGACATGCTGAAAAATCGCTGCACAGAGACTCATCCCGCAATTGTTACTGAGCACATTTTCAGTATAACATGCGTTATTGAGGTGTTTGGGATGTCTTCTGAGAAGCAATATCCTAAATGAAGCTGGGTGTAGAATCCCCCTGATGTATAATGGAGTTTTGTATCGAGCTTCAGTTTATCTCAAATCTATTTAAACAGATACTCATTGCACACTTTTTATTGGAAGGACAACAGCTACTCTCTTACAATAAAACCAGGGAATCCTCAACATCGTTTCTTTTTATCTTTGGATGGCAAGTGTAAGGGGATATGTTAAAAGATTTTCTTCTAATAACAGGCCAGCCATAAGGTTTTTCCCCCCAATTTTTCATATGAAGATTATAATAGAAGAACTATTATTATATTAAACTAACCAATCTTACGAAATAGATTTTTGTGCTTTTTATACTAGGTTTAATTTCAGGTTTTGCAGCACCATTATATTCAGAGCAATTATGTGGGTGACTGCTCTATGAGTCACCAGCTGAAATAGAAAGGTTGGGCTCCGGTGTCCTATTTGACTGGGAAGCTGGAAGGACAGGCTGTATTGAGCACAGGCATTTTTCATAATTATGTTGCCTGCAGGGTTACCACCTGTCCTAATTCGATCTGATTAAGGCGAAATGCAAAAACTGTTCTCGCTTCTCTCAGAATGGAGTAATGCCAAGTTTCATCTCAGGAAGGAAAAAGAGATGAATACGTATACAACCAAGAAGGGCAAGGATGTGTCTGTAATACTCTGGGAAAGTGCGGGACATTGGCCTCACTGTGATTGGAGGTGCAGTTTGTAGACAAATTCTGGAGAGCGTTTTGGCAGGAATTATCGAAATGTTAAAGAGAACAATACTTCAACCCAGTGGTAGTTGCTCTTTGGGGAGTGTGTCCAATTCAGTGCCTCTGAATGGTTTGAAGTATGCATGTCTAGGTGACTCACAGACACCAATATGATCATTAGAGTTTGCCTCAAGGATATTGCAAAGGTGTGTAGCCATTAAAAACAATGATGTATGTCTGTATCATTTGACATGAAATGATACCCATTCATATTATTAGGTGGAAAAAAACAAGTTACAGAATTTCATGCATAATATGATGCAACATCTTTAAAATTCTATGTGTATTGATGTAAGGGCATGCAATGAGTTATCTAGGAGATGATTCATAAAAAATTACTGGTGACTGTCTCTGGGTGGTAGAAAGTGCTGATTTCTACCTTTCTCAACTATTTTAATATTTTATAATGGCAACAAAAACAAAGCTATTTTAATTTTGAAAACACCTTAAAAGGGGAATTGTAAATATTAAGCATTTCCTGAACTTCTCCTAAATAGAAAAAAAAAAAAAAAAA
>NW_016804646.1:5450883-5522970 GCF_001698545.2 Rhinopithecus bieti
AAAAAAAAAAAAAAAAAAAAAAAAAACCTGGAAATGATAATATGACACCAACACTTCTAAGAAGAGGACAGAAAAATACTTATGCCTTGATGAGATACCCTGATAGTGCCATTATGTAACTGAATTTTCTTAATTTCTTATCCCAAGATGTGCTTTTACCTAAACATTGTCTTTTAGAATAGCATAACACCATTTGTCCTAACTGCTACCTAGTCGATATAAATACTTTTTTTCATTTGTCCTGAAAATTTTAAAGAGAATCTAAAGGAACTATATATAACCTATGTCCTGCATGCTCAGAGTGACATCATATCACCAGAAAGAAAAAAAGTAAGGAATGAAAGTCAAACAAAACATTTTAGGCTTTTGGAAATGCTCTATAGTTTACCACCAAAAAATTAACCAGTAAATCATGGATTTATTTTGGCTTATGGTTTTCACAATCTTACAAAGTGTGTGTGTGTGTGTGTGTGTGTGTGTGTGTGTGTTGGAAAAGGACATCTCACTAGAAAGATGCTGGTTGGAATTTAGTCATTGGCACAAGGGTTCCCATAGTCTTTTTCCTATGTCAGGCCTATGCTGGGATCAGCTACATGGATGTAGCATTGAGCTTCTCAACCTGGGTGAACATGGATCTGAGTCATAAGACAACAGGTCTGAACTCAATTCATGCGTTTATGACACTTACATCTGGTTTCATTTATCCTTATTATAAAATTAATAATAGTCTGCAGATGCAGTCTTTTCTAGTTCAGATTATATCTGCTGCACCCAACATTGTAATGTATAGATCTTCAAAGAAGAACTTTCAATTTTAGTGACTCTAAATTGTTTCAAGCTAATCTCAATGTTTTAACAAGAGTTGGTGTTCTCATAGGAATGTTTCTGCTATTATAAGATAAGATGAATTATCCAAAGAATTGGGTTGTCATTAGAAATTCTACCTTTTAAAATATCTCCTTTAAAACTGTTATTTTCTGTGAGCCAGAAAGCCATTTAGAAAATACCCTTTACACTTTGGTAAAAACCAGTAGATGAAAGCAATGATTCCAAATTCACCGTTCAGTCATGTGTGGAGCTCTGGGCACAGTGAGCTGGGGAGTAACAAGTTAAGTCAAAAACTCCTTCTCTGATCTGGAGGTGTTATAATATAAAATAGACAAGAGAGTGGATATGTTCAAACAAGTATGAGTGAAGGACGCCCTAAGCACCGTGAAGAGGGGACTGTTTCATTAATGTGTGTCCTCAGCTCTCTGCACAGTAAATATTGAGTCGGTGATAAAACCTGAAGCGGGAAAGGAGCGCTGTGTCAGAACTCACTAGCTTAGCATGGCTTCCGCACCCTCTGCACTAGCAGCTCGGCAGGACCACTTTCCCATCCCTCACCTGGAAGTCCTCAAACAGTCTCAGTCTTCTGAGTCAGCATCAATTGCTGATGTTCATTCTCAGGCCAACGACTCCATTTTTCCCTCATTTCTTCCATTCCATTTCCTGTCTCTTGCTCACTATTGATGACATAGGCCCAACACCCTTCACCTGGTCCATAAATAAGACTTTACTTCCAATTGTCCAGTGACTCGGACCTCAGACTTGAGCATATCCTCTTCCGTGACCCTCTTCCATTCTGCACATTATCTCTGTTTTCAGATCCCAGGCCTCTTCTCTCTCAACACTTCTCAAAAAAACTCCTTTTGCTTTTGTACTTATTGGACATGATAGTTAATTGACATTTTTAAAGTCACTAACCAAACACAAAAACAGCAAATACAGTGGAGACAAACACTTTGTGAACTTAGACCAAAAGGGCAGCACAGAGGTAGTGAAATGACCTTTGACAGGTTCTTTCACTACAGTAGCTTTACTCATGCCTATGGAAGTTCTTAAAATAAAAATTGATACATACAGAACCTTTTTTTTTTTGAGACAGAGTCTCACTCTGTTGTCCAGGCTGGTGTAGTGGCAAAATTTCTGCTCACTGCAACCTCTGCCTCCCAGGTTCAAGCGATTCCCCTGCCTCCACCTCCCCAGTAGTTGGGATTACAAGGGCATGCCACCACACCTGGCTAATTTTTTTTTTTTTTTTTTTTTTTTTTTTTTTTTTAGTAGAGACCAGATTTCACGGTGTTGGCCAGGCTGGTCGTGAACTCCTGACGTCAGGTGATCCACCTGCCTCGGCCTCCCAAAGTGCTGGGATTACAGGTGTGAGCCACAGCGTCCAGCTGATAGAGGAACTTGTAAACACACAAATGCAGATAGGTGAAAGTTTTTCCTAGGATAATCTTCAGCTTTGACACGCTGACGATATCTGTGTCTATTGAACTTCATTTTCTATTTGATAAGTGCTTGCTCAAAACCAATTTTTGGGCCGGGCATGGTGTCTCACACCTGTAATCACAGCTCTTTGGGAGGCCGAGGCAGGTGGATCACGAGGTCAAGAGATTTAGACCATCCAGGCCAGCATGGTGAAACCCCGTCTTTACTAAAAATACAAAAAAATTAGCCAGGCATGGTAGTGGGCACCTGTATTCCCAGCTACTTGGGAGGCTGAGGCAGGAGAATCACTTGAACCCGGAAGGCGGAGGTTGCAGGGAGCTGAGATTGCACAACTGCACTCCAGCCTGGCGACAGAGTGAGACTCCGTCTAAAAAAACAAACAACAACAACAACAAAAGAAACTGTCTATAAATGAATTTCTTATCAAAATGTGCAGGATGAAGGGCTGGATTTAACTGTCTGGAGTTGCTTATACCCGGGCCATGGTGCAGTCACCTGAGCGGCACACCAAGGCTCAAGGTCTCTGTGTTTTAGAGGCAGCCGGATGAACGCTTGCGATGCTGCTCTTCAAAACATGAAGAGCAAAATTGAGCTCATTGGTAGAACTCTCTGACAGATGAGAAGTACTCAGATTCATCATTTTGGCTAATTAAAATAAAGAATAATTACTAATTCTCATGTGATAAAATGCAAAGATCTGGGCAATCAAACCAGAGTGTAATTAACAATATACTCAAAGCTGTGTGGGTTTTCCCCCATCATAGAAGCTCTTAGTTGTCCTTTAAATTTAATTTTTGTTTTATTTTAAAATCTCTTTCAAATGTATCTCACCCCAGCATATACACTCTAAATACATAAAAGCAGTGATGCTATATAAAAGCAGTGATGAATTTAAGTGGCACTACTTAGAGTGCTTACAAAATTATTGGGTTTTGTTTTTTATAAGAATTTGAAATATGCCTTTCTGTAATGAATGTGATTATGCCTATACTAAGATGAATAAAAGAAACGAAATGCACAGTACTCAAGTGACAAAGGAAATTACTGAAATGAATTTAAAATACAAAAACAAAAAAAAACAAAAAATACCATTAAGTACTTGTAAAAATATAAACTATTTTCTGTTCCCTGCCCCATTCCACTTTATCCCCAGCCCTTCTCTTTACCTCATTTTTAAGGAATTGTGTCCATTTAATAAATTCCTCAGTTTAAGGAATTGCATCAATTCCTAAAGTCCAATGACTTATATTTATTTAATAATTGTTTTGGATATGATTTATTTTCCCAAACTTAATAGTACCTGAATATGCCCCCAAGGAAGGCCAGTTTACAGAATGCATTCTATGGCAAAGTATGGGGTACAAATATAAATTCCAAAAGTTTCCAGTTTATAAACAGGGAAGTGTTCCATAATTGTTCATGTCTATAAATTGTTTGGAACTCAGAATTCTTTTCTCCTAAAGAAACCTCATTAACCATGATAATTAGGTGCCCAGCTGACCCTCTAGGCCCTATTTAACTAGGCCTTATCTGATCGGGATGTGCCTAATCTGAGTGCCCTTTTTGGTTGCATCCACTTGGGGGATAACAATCCCACAGATTCTCTTTCCCCCAACATTAACTAGACATTGACATGTTCACTCAGGTAACCAACCAACCACCATAATCTACATTAAAGGGAGCACAAAATTCCATCTCCTTCACTTCCTCCCTTTCCCTTCTCTGGTGTCAACCAAGGACAAACTTTTGAGAGCAGCAGGAGAAAATAATGGATAAGCATCCCTTTTCACTCTGAGAGCCTCCCATTCCCAGTGGCCGCTCATGTGCTGACCCGCCAAATTAAATTTATGATCTGAGGGATGCTGGATGTTGAAAACACCCGCCCTCTAAAATGTATCATCACAATCACTGAAAATATAGGTCAATAACAAAGGAAGAACTTTATGACATTCAAAGCATCAAGAATATACACACAATTCAGAATTTTTAAGTTGTTTTGACATCTTAATGACATACAAATAAGAAAAATGAGAAGTGTTTTCATCTTTTGCTACTGCATGTTCTACCTTTTCCTCTGTCTCAAATCTCCCAAATGACCACAGAAAATCTACTGCAGAGCAGCGCTGATTAGATCTAGTGCAGGAAGTGACGCCATCGTGTGGACAGTCGTGGAGGTGTCACAGGAAAGAGAGGTCAGGGGAGGGTGTTCAGAGAGCCTGCGGATCTGGGCTTAAGTGCTTATGGCAGATCTTTCAAGGTGGGAAACTGTTTGGAGTTGAGCAGATCAATGACAAAGTAGTTTGGGGTCAGTGGACACAGTAAGGCAAAGTCCTAAGGAAGCCTTCATAAGGAAACTGTTGTCTTATACAAGAGCTATTGCCTAGGTGAACCGTCTGATTTCCTGTTAAGAGAGATGGCTACTCAGATGAGCAAACTGTCTGGTTAAATTATTTGCAGGAGTTTCTTGAAGCAAACAGTGAAGTTATTTATTGCTTTACAAGCTTATCTTCCAGGGAAGGATTTTTCTGGAACAAATAATTAGGTCTCAGTGGTCTCAGTTCTCAGCCCCACTAGGTAGGCTGTGTGTATGCAGGTGCTTTCAATTCTCATCTGCAGCCAAGCAGCTGCTTGGATTCCTCAGACACTCCAGGCTTTGGCCTCTTTGATTCCAAGTCACCTCCTCCTCTTCTTTTTTTTATACCTCTTTGGTTGTTCTCTGCTCACTTGGCTCTTTCTACATCTACTTGGTTTGTGGATGAACATCTTGTTTCTTCTGCAAACTCCAGGAAGGCAGAATCTCTGCCTAATTCGTTTATGATTTCTCTATGGCCTCTGGCATTATACATAGTAAATGTACACTGAAGAGTTGTTCAATGAAGAATCAGTGAATATTTGCTTGGAATTCACCTCCTGCTAATAAGGATAATATTATTTGTGAAATGAAAATTTCTGATTGTGTCTTATTATCGATGAGACTGATTCTTCCCTGGCACCTCATTGGAAGATAGACAGTCTTGTAGCCACTAGAAGTTGACCCAGCAGGGATGTTTGGATTAATACAGCAGCTGCAACAAACCAGAAAATATCAATCTGCATCAATTTTGATAAAAATTATGAAATCACAGCTATCTGAGCTTCATACACACTATGTTGAGCTCCTAGAAGATACTTCGCATGCCTCTGGGCTGGTAACTGCCTCATCTACAAGTAAGAAATTGAATAAATAATATTTCATGGCTTCTTTCAACTTATTCTGAAAGCATCAAAATTTACGAAGTTTCGTGCTATACTACTCAGATAAGTTATGCCTGGTAATTAGTGGTTGTATGGAAGGTTTTCCTTCTCCAAACTACATTCATGCTTATATATGTTCATAAACTCAGATCTATACGTTATTGAATTTTATTCAGTCTTTTCCAAGGTTATTTTAGATGTACTTTAAAGTTTTCATCTAGAGTTTTTTATAATGAAAAGTTCCAGACATCCAGTTAGATATTTAAAATAGCATAATCAATGTCCATGTACACACTACCCAGCTTTGATAACTTCATTAGTTTGGTTCTTTTTCTGCCTCGATTTTACCATCTTTAAAATGGGGATAAAAATACTACCTGCCTTACAGGGTCGTCATGAGGATTAAATGAATTACACGCAAAACACTGTGAAGAGTGTTTTGTTCCTACTAAGCGTCATAGAAGTATTAGCTTTTCTTATTAACAATGATTGTAATACACTTTAGAGACAGATTTGAATAGCACCGTCCTTCAGTGATCCTGTTCCTCTTTCCTCTTCCCCTGAATTTGATACATACTTCAGGGGCGTTTACCATTTGCATGCATTATTTTATATTCTTAGTATATTTGTATGCATTGACATTGTTTAATAGATTCTCTAAACTTTCTGTAAATGACATTGCATTGTGCATAAACGATTGCAACATTTTTCTCACCTTTATGATTTTGAGATTTATCTGTTTTGATACATTTCACTCTAGCTAACTCATATTAACTCACTCCCTAAACATCTTTGCTTCAGTGTCGTGGTCTCAATAAGAAATGAACACCCAATTTTACATTAGCCAACCCTACCCTTTATACTGTTGTATTTTCTCTTTTCCACACAGTACTAATGACCATCCCAAATGTTACATCATTTACCTACTTATTAGTTTATTTTTATTGTCTCTCACCCCTTTAGAATGAGAGCTCCAATGAGGGATGTTTGTCTGTTTTAATTTTTCACAGATGCGACCCCAGTGCCCTAATAGTGCCTGGCACAAAGTGGGTGCACAACAGGCTATTTGTTGAATGATTTTATCTCTTCTCCTGTTGATGGTCATTTTAGATGTGTCCTTTTGTTGTTGCTGTTATTACAAAAATGTTGCAGTAAATATTCTATTACATATCTCCTTGTATAACCATGTAAGTTTCCCTCCAGTGTGTAAACCTGTAAGTAGGTGTTAGGTGGAAGGTGAATATCTTCAGGATTCTCCTTAACTGGCTTAGAATATCTTGAGACAGCAAGTATTGGGTATTGAGAAAGAATGCATGAATAATTCTTTATAAATAAAAACCCATCAGCAGAGAGAAATGATTAAAATAAGCTTGGCTTTATTTATGAAAATGATAATGCTTTGAACTTGATTATATAAAGTCCTACTGCTGACTGAATGCAATTGCTCTGTCAAGATAGCTTAGTGAGTTTTCCATGGATCCTATTAACGCCTGACTCTCAGACTAATTCAGAAATGGCTACTTCAGAACAGTGTTTGGCGACCCTAATCAACCTGGCTTAGCTGGATGAGCGAGCAGCCCACTGGATTCCTTCGCTGCTGCAGCCCAGCCTGCAGATGTGGCCCACGCTCTCTGGCTTGTGCTCAGAGGTCAGTGTTCAGTCTCGCTGCATTGTCTTTGATCACATTGAATCATCATTTATTTTTGATGCCATTTCATCGTTAGTCGGTTTCCTTTTCTAAGTTGTACTTAGGGGGGAAATAGAAGGTTACTTTAATTGTCAAGCCCACATTAGGGATTCTAAGTGATAGCCAAGAGAGAAATTAATCCTTAAAGCATTTCGCACCAAACAGCAGCAATCTGCAAATTGCAGATTATTTGCGTCATATGGCCGGTGCCGGGAGCACATCAGAGAGCTGAAATCCATTTCCATTTCCATCCCAAGCCTGGGTGCTCACGATTTTCCATTGAACCCAAAGGATATCACAATTGCTCCTGTGATGATTTGCAAGGAAATTAAAAGCAAAAATAGTGATTGAAGACTCATGTGGTTTTTAATGCTTCTCAATGGAATATATTTTCCAAATGAGTTTTCCCTGCTTTACAGCATGATTGTCGAGGAAATTCACCAAAAGCTTTCTGAAAACATTGTGGCTCAGTTAATCTCTCAAAGGCATTTGTTTTGTTTTGTTTTGGGTTGCTTTTTCTCAGTAGCTGTAAGTGACTTTGTGGAAATGCTACACAACTTTGTGATGCATTTTCACTGAGGAGCTTCCCAGTTAGATGATAAAATGACTTTTATGGTATAGCAACAGAATGAAAGTAAAGGTTGATTACAGATACTAATTGAAATAAAGGGCCCGGTTTCGAAGTTGTCTTTTAGAAAAAAAGATTCCATCCTGTCTTTACATGCTTTTTAACAAATTTTCTTATTCATTTTTAATACCAAAAAGCTGGTATTCACTGAACACCAGTGAGCTCAGATTTGTAGAAAACACAGGCAAGAGATGAGTGAGGGGTTTAATAACTGGAGGAAAAGCACAACAGAAGAACACAAGCCTGTGAGCATGGCATGAGGATAGCCTGGAACGAGGTGAAATTCTCTTTTAAATTGCCAAGGACAGCAGGATAGGCTTTAAAAGTGGAATCCAGGACAAGAAAAGAGGGAAAAGATAGAGAAGAAGAGGCTTTTATCAAGAAAGGTAACACAGTGTCAATAGGTAAAAACACTACTCTATTTCTGTGTGTTCTGTTTTCTTGAGCAAAGAGAATATTTCCCATGTTAGAAAGGACAGAATAACAATTTAAGGAGAACCTTGTGCTTAAGAAAAGTGAGGACAGAATATGGCATATACAAATATTTTAAGTGCCAGTAGATGTCCCAACACTTCTGTTATAGTCTCAGAGATGCTGCCGGGAATCTTTGAGATCCAATAAAGAGGTCAGAGTTCTGGAGGTGATTTTTTTAACTTTTCAAAATGAGGAAAGATTGAATCTCAAAAGTTGAAAAGCAGTGAGTTTGATACCAGTTTCACCCATCAAGCACCCAAAGGAAAAAAAAATCATGGGAGAACTTATTCACGTATTACGTAAGGAATACTCATTACATAAAGTAATAATACGTGGTCATTAAGAGTCAATGCAGATTTACCAAAAATGAATGCAGAAGAACCCATATGTCAGGGAGGTGATGCTTAAAGGGCATGGAAGGATTGGACATGGTCTCTGTCGCTCCAAGTCCAGAAGTAGTACTGTGGTTTTTATTCATCAGGCTCATTGTTTCCTCCCTGCCACCTCCGGCCCCTCCACTAACGTTTTCCTGTCTCCCTACACGAATGCGTTCTGTGTGCCCGTCTTGCAGTTCTAGTTTTGTTATTTTTAAGCCCCATCTTCACACTGAGTTTATATCTGGCCATTTCCTATACTAATGTTCCTGTGATGAGCACAGTTTGCAGATAGCCATCCACGCTCTTCTTAAATATCTTGACCCCTTCCAGCTCTTCTCATCTAAGTCTACGCTGTGTCTGGTCTTGTTTGGTGGTTTCTTTGAATCTACCAGGTGTTTCAAGTAATTATGTAGTCTTCTGTGAAAGATGTTTATATATGAGCTATCATCAACATCAGTCCTTTCGCTTGTATCTTAGGAAACGGCCAGAATACAAATTCTGAAGATAAGCTAATTTAAAAGATTGTTTCTTATTTTACCCAGGATTAAAATAAGTCAAAGCCATTTTCTCAAGTTTGAGTGACATAAAAGACCACTTGTAAAGAAACAAAAAATTCTCCAAAACACCCAAGGTTGAATGAAATTATTTTTAAGACAATATGGCTTAAATGCATCTAGATATAAACTGAGCTATAAATACTTTATGCTTATACAACTAGACGGCCCAAATAAAAACATATCAATTAAGTATAAGTGAAAGTACAAGACCAAAATATTCTGATGGACTCTATCAATTTAATACGGCAGAGGCCATCATTTTACCGACACTAAAGAAGTGCTTGGGATCCAAACAGGGCCCTGACGGGTTGGCCCAGATTCGTTCCATCTCAGCAGGCCTGGGACCCTGAGCTGCGGGCTGCCTCCCTTCCCCCATCACTTCTCCTGTGACTCTACCCTTCCGACATTCGGCCCCAGACCATGGGACGTGACTGGTGGGGGAAGCCTCCCTTGCATTGTATCCACTCCTTTCTCATTTATTTCAGCAAACTAAACTATGATGACTTGTTCCCAAAGAGATCGAAAGCACAGGAACTGACTTGAGGCTGAATTTCATAGCAGTTTTTGGTTGAATTGAAGCCAATCCAATGCTCCAGAATATAGACTTTTACTGTTGTTTAGGTGATCATCAGAATAACAACACCAAAATGAATAACTTCACGAAAAGAATCTTCAGCCTGCAGGTCTCCATGGCCTCTAGTTGGAGAAGCACTCAGCTCAAGCATCTGTTTCTCACTTGAAGGATCTAGTTTTCCTTCTCTACAGTACCAGACATGCCTGTGGAAACTAATGTATTATGTTTTCCACTAAAATATTCACCTTGGGTTATTTATTTATTTATTTATTTATTGAGACAGAGTCTTGCTCGTCGCCCAGGCTAGAGTGCAGTGGCACAATCTTGCCCCACTGCAACCTCCACCTCCCAGGTTCAAGCGATTCTCCTGCCTCAGCCTCCCAAATAGCTGGGATTACAGGTGCCCACCACCATGTCTGGCTAATTTTTGTATTTTTAGTAGAAATGGCATTTCACCATGTTGGCCAGGCTGGTCTCAAACTCCTGACCTCGTGATCCTCCCACCTCAACCTCCCAAAGTGCTGGGATTACAGGTGTGAGCCACCAGGTCTGGCCAGGATTTTTATTTATTTTCTTGGTGGATCACCTGTTTACACTTATGTTTAAATTTTATACACATTTTTATAATCTTTTGTACTACTCAGTAAATATTTATGAAGTACTTTCTCAAAGTATGAAATGTTATATAACATAGGCTAAAACTATGTTCCAGCATTTTACATGGCCATAGAATTTTGGAATTGGAATAAACTCAGTGTTAGTCAGGGTTCTCCCAAGAAACAGGACCTTTCTGTCTATAGGATCTATTGAGAGAAGAGACAGGAGGACATTTACTGGGGGAACGGCTCACACAATTATGGCGGCCAAGCAGTCCCGCAGTCTGCCATCTGTAAGCTGGAAAACCAGGAAAGCTTTTGGTCTAATTCAGTCTGAGTCTGAAGGCCTGAGAACTAGGGGCGGCAGGTTTGGGGGTCATGTATGTCTTGCAATCAGAAGGCCTGAGAACCAGGAAATCTGATCTTTAAGGCTCTAGAAGAGAAAGAGCATTTGTCGTTCTATGCCTTCTTGTTCTGTGCAGGCCCTCAGTGCCCTCAGTGGATGGGACGATGCCTGCCCACATTGCTGAGAGTGGATCTTCTTGGTCCACTGATTCGGATGCCAGTCTCTCCCAGAAACACTCTCACACACACACCCAGAAATAACGTTATCAACTATCTGGGCACCCCTTAGCCCAGTCAAGTAGACACATAAATTCATCATCGTACCCAGTAAAATTCCTCTCTATAAGTATCCATTTCGTGTGTGTTGAAAAACCTGCAGTTACTATCTTATAAGACAATTTATTCCATTTTTTCTGTTGGTTTAAATCCTACTCTCTGAAACAATGTACAAATCTAATCTTTATTGCAGTGAGCACCTTCACCTGTGTGAATACAGGTTTTCTCATTCCTCAGCCTGCTCTCCCCCAGACAAACACTCTCAGGGCTTCTGACCACTGTCACATCACAATGCTGAGGAATATGAGAAATGACTCCATTGTTTAGTTGATACGTTCTGTATACAATCCAGTTTCCTTAATAGGAAGTTCAATAGATTATGTAATCCATAGGTCTTATCTCAAAGAAACAGATTTTTATATCAATTTTGTTTCTAGAGAGAATAATATAAATGAGCCAGTTACAGTGTCTCATGCCTATAATCCCAGCACTTTGGGAGGCTGAAGTGGGAGGATCACTTGAGCCCAGGAGTTTGAGACCATCCTGGACAGCATAGTGAGATCCCATCTCTACAAAAATTAGGAAAAAAAAAAAAAAAACTTAGCCAGTCTTGGTAGTGCACACACCTGTAGTCCCAGCTACTCAGGAAGCTGAAGCAAGAGGTACCTTCAGCCAGTAGGTCAAGGCTGCAATGAACCATGATTACGCGCTGCATCCCAGCCTGGAGTAAGACCCTGACTCAAAAAAAAATAATAGTATAAATGACTACAACCTAATATCGAGGAATAGTTCTATTGAAAAGACAGGGATGCAACACATTTTAAATGATATTAAGCATATACTGGCCTAAATTGTATATATCTATACATTTGGGCCTTGAACAATGTGAGGCTTAGGAACATCAACATCCCTGAAGTCAGAAAACTATGTGGAGCTTTTGACTGCCCCAAAACTTAACTACTAATAGCCTGCTGTTGACTAGAAGCCCTGCCTATAACATCAATAGTCTATGAACACATATTTTATAGGTTATATGTATTAAATACTATATTCTTAAAGTAAGATAGAGAAAGGAAAATGTTAGTAAGAAAAATCATAAGGAAGAGAAAATGTATTAACTACCCATTAAATGACAGTGGATCATCATAAAGGTTTTTATCTTCATTGTCTTCACAGCTGGTGGCTGAGGAGGAGGAACGGGGGGAAGGGTTGGTCCTGCTGTCTCAGGGGTAGCAGAGGCAGAAGAAAAATCTGTGTATAAGTGGACCCACAAAGTTCAAGCCCATGTTGTTCCAGGGTCAACTGTATTTTATTTTACATGGAATATGTATTATATTATATATGTTATATATAATATATATATTTAAGGCCAATATTTATGATTAATTAATAATTATATAGAATTATATATTTACATATATAATTTTTATATATGAGTTATGTAAAAATATATAACTCATAGCTATACATTAAATATAATTATATTTTATACATGTATTTTAATTCCGTGTATATATGTGTGTGTGTATATGTGTGTATATATATACACAAAGGCACACATATACATATATTTATTTATTTATTTATTTAACCTATTTACTTACTTCGTTTTACAACTGAAGAAGGAAAATGTGAAAGTTTGAAGGGGCTTGGATTGATTGGGTGGAATGAGAAAGTGATGGGCACCAGAACTGCTGGGGCCTTCTCTCTTGGTCCTTGTCTCTTGGTCCTTCTGTAAGATGGCCTTTCCGGACTTAAACACAGGATCTAATAGGTCTTCACAAAGCCTCTTGACAAAACCAGGCGAGGTACTAACCCCCAGCTGAGCCCCCCAAAGAATGGATGTCCTGCTACCCTATCTTTGCTCTTACCTCTCCATGAGCAGGCCCCTGGCCTTAAGGGTGAGCAAACAGGACATGATGAGTAAGTCAGAGCCTGTGGTCACCAACTCCCCCACTCTGGCCCCACAGAATCCTAGCTGTATGTGAGGAACCAGTGACGTGCTGGACATGTTTCTAAGAACCAGAGTGGCATGATATCCTAAGGCCAGATCATAATCAGAAGGGAGAGAAGGCCTGGCTAGAGTCACATGCAACTGTTTTCTAAAGAGGTGCGGTTGGAGGCCAGGCAGTGGCCATAGCTCTTTTGAGGGTCTGGCTTTTTTTGTGGTTGGTTAGATGTGTGTTTTTCAGGTACACATCTGTGTCCTCCCAGAAGGCAACACTGGCGGTTGATAGTCCTAACTGTATGTAAGAACATATAACCACACAGAGTGAAAATGACATTTTTGTGATTAATTCTTCTTTCCAACAGCTGGCTGTCCCAACTCCTTGATTAAAGAGCTCCATCACTTCAGGATTCTGGGAGAAGAGCAGGTGAGTGAGCATCTCAAAGGCTGCATCAGACTGCCATGAAAGATAGACGCTAATGAGACAGTTTGGGCTCCCCAGGGAGGCCGAGTATGTCTCCTGACCCTGGGCGCCCTGAAATGGGGAAGAAAACCATGGTGGAGATATGTGTGAGGACACCTTTTTCTTCTTCTATCCATCAGACCTGACAGGTTATTAATTGCTACATCTGCTATCTGCCAGTGTGTTTCATCTCAAGACTCCAGCAGGAAGCAGGCACTGCATCGTGGCAGACGAGCAAACAAATACATGCAGAGATGAATTATGCCTGAGGGATTGATGGTCACAGACATTCCTGAGTTGCTGTCTGTGGGTGAATGTGTGAGCTTTTTTCTTTCTTTCTTTCTTTCTTTCTTTTTTTTACCAGGTTTTTGTATTGTGTGTTTGTTATCTGTATTTCATGGCAGCCTGTTTGTACATGGGTATGAACGTGTGACATCTATACAAAGGGTGGCCATTGAAAGTGGATTATTTAAATGCTGTGTTGTGCTCAGTGAGGCATGTCATAATTTAAATAGATATGCTAAGTAAATAATTCAGAGTGCTAAATATTATATATATGTACACACATATATAGTTTGGACTGCTTAAAAATACATTTCTTGATCCCTATATGGAACTACAAACTCTGTATTTAGAGTTAAGTCTAGGTGTCAAGTTATCCTCAAAATACACTAAAGAGTTGGCAAAAGGTTGGTTGACCTAATTTCCAGTGTTATTTATTTTATTTGATTGATTGATTGATTGATTGATTGATTGATTTTTTGAGACAGAGTCCCGCTCTGTCATCCAGGCTGGAGTGCAGTGGCACGATCTTAGCTCACTGCAAGCTCCGCCTCCTGGGTTCAGGCCATTCTCCTGCCTCAGCCTCCCGAGTAGCTGGGACTACAGGCATCTGGCACCACACCTGGCTAATTTTTTGTATTTTTAGTAGAGACGAGGTTTCACCATGTTAGCCAGGATGGTCTCAGTCTCCTGACCTCGTGATCCACCTGCCTCAGCCTCCCAAAGTGCTGGGATTACAGGCGTGAGCCACCGTGCCCAGCCCAGTGTTATTTATTTTTACTCCTAAAGATTGTCTCTGCCAACTTTGACCAGGAAATATGCAAATAGAGATGTGGCAGCTCACTTTCATCAATGAGTTTTTAGTTTGTGTGTTTTTGATTGCTGTATATATGTGGCAAAGTAAAACTGCCCATTTCCAATATAAGAATAAAAACAAAAGGATTAGTTAGGAGAGGATAAGAAACTGGAATCACTTCCACATCCTGGAGTTAGAGAATTACAGTACACCCCCTTCATTTTTTTATATTGTGAGTTTCCAGAATAGCAGGCATAAATGTGTATTCAAATACAAGCGAAATCAGTGTATCGCATATTGCAGGTAAAAGTTGATAACTGACTCTCCCAAACATAACTACTTATGAAGACACCTGGATCTCACAGCCATTTTCCAGTAAAAGCCTAAGACTTCTTAAAGCAAGAATCACTGGTTGTTACTCTGACATTTCTGCTCAGATAATGGAGCCTTCTCTTCGAACTTGTACCAATGTTTGCAGATTGTTTCCATTTTTGTTTTAGAGTCAATGGGTAATTAGTAAGGAAAGAAGCCAACAGTAATCATCTCCTCAGATGTAAGATGTTGGCATGGGCTTGGACAAAAGAGTGGCCAGTTCCACCTGGTAACAGTAGGGTGTGCAGAATATGCAGGCACAGATATATGAGCACTGGATTTGATGGTAACCCTTCTGTAAGAGCTCTGCTGGTTGTTTCTCTTTTCTTGGTGAAACAGGAAGCTAGGTCACCAGCTGAGAGTAAAGATGGGGGAAGAGTTTTATAGGGAAAGGAGATGTATTAGTCTGGTCTCACATTGCTACAAGTAAATACCCAAGACTGGGTAACTTACAAAGGAAAGAGGTTTAATTGACTCACAGTTCCACATGACTGGGGAGGCCTCAGGAAACTTACAATCATGGCAGAAGGCGAAGGGGAAGCAAAGTACCTTCTTCACAAGGCTGCAGGAGGGAAAAGTGCAAGCAGGAGAAATGCCAGTCAATTGTTACAACCATCAGATCTCATGAGGACTCATTCACTATCACGAGAACATCATGGGGGAATCACTCCCATGATCCAATCACTTCCACCCTTGGTCCCGCCCTTGACACTTGGGGATTATGGGGATTACAATTTGAGATGAGAATTTGGGTGGGGACACAGCAAAACCATGTCAGGAGAGGATAATGAAATTGTCATTTAGGAGGGTGCGGAGGGAAAAAACTTGCGAAATGGTTGAATTTGGAGTGAGGTCAATCCCCCGGGTATTTTTCTGACACACTCATCTGTGTAGGCACAGATGCAGAAAAGGCACTGGCATTGAAGTTTTGCCATCAAAATGTAACAAAAACATGAGGGAGGCTTAGAAGCTGAGGGTGGATCTCATCTTACAGTGTTATAACAACAGAGTAAGCTGAGGGTGAATCTAAGGGAGTGATCATGACTGACCTTGAAATTTCAGCTGGGCAAGCAGAGAAGCCAGATGAGAGAGAAGACAGGGAAAGTTGGTTACAGATGCCAGTGGCTCAAAGAATTTTTGGGATTTGAGTACTAGAAGGGTTGAACTGGACAAACAGGCATCGGCCAAAGGATGAAAGACTTCACATTGAGCTTGTGGAGGAGCTGCATAGTCAGCACCGACAAGGTCAGAGGATGCCTAGGGAGTCTGTGTGTCTGATTTCAGATGGAGGACAAGGTGACGAGAGAAGTTGAGGTCATGGAATTGGGAAGTCGGAGAGTTGGGAGTACCACCCATGTGCCTGCTGAGATCTTCCAGAATTGCAAACTGAAGATTTGAGAAATGAGAGAGAGAGAGAAGTGGATGTCAATGGGACTGCAGAAGGGGAGATAGTGCATGGTGCAGGCTGATGGGTTGAAATGGAAAGTTGGAGGGCTTTAGAAGGAGAAAGGGAAAATGTTTTCCTTACAACACTGTAGAGCAATGCTTTGTGGTACTGGGAGTGCAGTCGCAAAAACATTTGAGGGTGCTGCAGGCGAAGTAGTGTCCTCGGGTACGAGCCTGTTTCAGTTAGGGAAGAATGTAAGAAAAACATTGAGAAAGCAGATTGCAGTTACAGGGCAGTTGCTGCTGATTGTCCGTGAGTCCCCCAAGCACGGGGAAGGGTCTCAGGGTTTGGGGCAGCTGGAATATGTGGTAGGAAAAAGGATACACAGAGTGGATGTGGAGCTTGGGGCTCAGCCTGGAGAGATGGCACAGGAGTCAGACATTCTTTGGTGACTGACATGAACAGGGCATCTCAGTCAGGAACATTTATATTCTGATTATTCATGACAAGACCTACTGGCCTCTAGGCAGATGGTGGCAATGAAGCTCCCGAGAGGAAACAGAGAGCTCTTGTCCCCAGCATTCCTGCTAATGGTGGGGGCAGCTGCTCCAGGAGCTGGTGAAACTCTTGGGATCTCACTGGATGCTTGAGACAACTGATATCACTTGATAAAATAAAATGTTTATATTAATGTCTGTTACAAGCATCCTTGGATAAATCATTTTTGTCTCTCTAACTTAGCTTTCTGTAGACAAGGGAGAGTGAAGCTCAGTCATCTCTTAGAATATTTGTAAATAAATAGGATGCCAAGTAAGTTGCAAATATTAAGTGCTATACTAAAGCTTCTCTGATTTTAAATGCTGTTTACAATCAGCTTTCCAGAGTGGCAACAAAATAGACAGTAAAATAAGTGTAATACTCGCTTAGAAAATGAGTTGATAAAACCTACAAAGATGCTGGTTAATTACTAATTCATTACCGGATGGCAGAGACCCACAGCAGCCCTCTAATTTCTTTGTATGTGGTTCCTTTCTGTTTTCATTGATCTTTAGTAAGTATCTTGAATCTTTAGATTTGGATTAAAAATTAAACACTATATATCATTGCCTTCCCAAAACAAAAATAAACTCCTTAAAATAATACACTTATATTAGCTTCTTAGCCCCTTCTCTGATTTGTGTTCACAATTCATATTCATATAGCACCTTTCAACATTCCTTCCCCCTAGTCCAAATTCTTTGGCAAACACATTATCACATTATAGGAAACTAAAGTCACTCTGCAGTTCTAGGTGAGCCCTACAGAAATCAGGTGTGATGTCTGGAGTCCATAAAGTTTGCAGGGCCTTTGGACCAATTGCATTTGAGAAGTACCTCCATTTATACCAGCTTCCTCCACCTTAGGTTTAATCACCAAAATTTTATGGAACTAACCTTTACTCATTCGACAAAAATGTATTGAATACCTTCTTGTACTATTATTGTGCTAGTGTCGGATAAAATAGTAAACGAGGAAGTCACAGTTACTGATCATAATAGATGCTAGGATAGAAACAAATAGGGATGTCACCTACTTTAGATGAGGGGTGGTTGAGAAGCCCTGAGACTAAGCGTTGAGGGGACACCAGCTATTGAAGGAGCTAGCATTACGGGAGTGGGCAGAAGAGCATCCCAAGCGGAGGACAGCACACATCCAGTGCCCCCAAGGAGGTGAAGAGCTTGCTTTATTCAAGACACTAAATCCAACCAAGGTGGCTGGAAAATACCGAGCAGGAGGGACAGTGCCAAAAGATGAAGGCCACCTGGACCATGGACGCCAGGGTTAAGCATATGGGTTTGTTGTGAGTTCAGTGGGAAATCCTTGAAAGTTTAAGCAAGGGGCTAGCATTATCCAAATTACGTTTTGAGTATGTCAATCTTTTTGCAATATGGAGAGGCTCTGGATTAATACAGTGGGCAGTGGAGACAAAAAGAAGTGGATCTTGAGAGGGAGAATTCAAGGACTTCGTGACTGACTGGCTATAGGTCAGGGAAAGGAAGGAGTTTGAAAGTTCTATTCGACAAAGATGAGCAAAATGGGGCAGGTGAGATCAGAGGCATGGGATGTGAGCTTCAATTCTGAACATATTTGCTATGCCTGAATCATGGAGAAGGAGATAAGTCAGGACTTGGATGTGTGAGTGGGAGCTTGGAGGACAGCAAGCTCTGAGGTCCAAGATGGAGAGATAACTTTGGAATTACCAGCATGTGGAGGATATTTTACATCCATGGAGATTCTCAGAAGAAGCCAAGAAAGGAGGGACCATGATTGGATGAACTCTAAGGAACACCAACGTTTGGAAATTGGGTAAAGAGTAGCAACAGCAAAGGAGACCAAGAAGGAACCTCAAGGAAAGTAGAAGACAATCCAGGGCCACATGGTATTAAGGAAGCCGAGAAGGTGAGAAGGCGGGCCTTCCGGAGGAGGAATGGCGATTGTGGTGTTGAAGAAGCCGAGAAGGTGGGTCCTCCAGAGGAGAATGGCGAGTTATGGTGTTGGGGAAGCCAAGAAGGTGGGCCTTGGAGGAATGGTGATTTGTGTTGAATGCTACTGAGAGGTTGCAGAAGATGAGGCCAGGGAGTGTCCTTCACCTGTGGCACCATGGCAAAAATCACAAATGACCATAATGAGCAGTTTTGGGGAATGCGTAAAGACAGGAGCCAGAGTTTTATGGGATGAAGGGTGAACAGCAGGGGAGGATAATTCCTTCTAGAGGGTTTGCTATGAAGAGAGAGAGAAATGTAGCAACCACAAGACCGTTCTTTAAAGATTGAAGGGCCAGAACTTGTTTTACACTCACAGGAAGGATTCCATAGAGATGAATTACCTGGTGATTTGAGAGAGATATCCGAGAACTGAAGAAGGGAAGTACTTTGGAAGGCAGGAAGGGCTCAGATCCAGCACAGAGGGAGGAACTGGCCCCCAACAGGAGGAAGGTCACTTTTTGTGTTGTGAGAGGTGCTGGAGAGGGTAAGGGCAAGTGCAGGTGTGTTTGTAATTGCGGGATGCAAGAGGAGAGATGGAGTATGATGGCTCCATGAAGGCAGATGTCATTTTTCACTGCTGTGTCTTCCACATAGAAGAGTACTTGACACTTAGAATATGCTTAGGAAACATCTGTTGAGCACATCAGGACATCAGCCATGATTCCTCTCTCCTCAGTGAAATATAAAGTATGGATGTCTGGAGAGAGGCAGGCCCTACCTACATTGGTCTTAGGAACCAAAAAGTTGGTGCAACTCCAAATAAAAGTAATAAATGCATTCTCTTCTATAACTATTTCACTTATTATCTTAATTCTACTAATGATCATAACTATTGCCAACATTTATAAAAATATTTCTTACCCTTGCTATTTAAAAACTTCTCTCCCATCTTTTGTAACTATCCTCATTTCATCTTTTTTATTTCACCCCCTTTTTTTGGAGGGTTGAGGGGAAGAAAGAAGAGAAAACATGTCACTAGAGAAACACAATACAATCTTGAGGAAGTTGTAAATGCCCATTTGAAGTTTGTGGTCAGTTATTTAAGAGAAAGCCATCATGCCATTGTGTTTAGCTGCAGGGGTACACGCCCAGGGAAGGTGGAGGTGACATTTTCCAGACTTGGGATTTTGCCTTCAGATGAAAAGGACCATGGAGATCTGTGTTTTCCAGGCAATGCTTCTGGTGGTAGATGACAGAAGCTGTCAGACCAGGAAGGAAGGTGGGCTTGGAGAGGCCCATACTGGAGAGGAAATGTGGGGCCATTTAATTAGAAGTCTTGATGAAGTTGAAGAATTTAAACAATGTTCATACTTTAGCAAGAGATTTAGAAAGATAAGAGGTGATCATTGGAAAGAGACATATTTGGAATTGGGATTTCAGAGGTGGTACAATTTCTCAGGATGACAGGGCCTGGGGATGGATCCTGAGAATAGAAGGATGAAAAAAGGTCAGCAGAATGAGAAGGTAAAACAGAAAGAATAGATTGATGGTGGCTTATTCATACAGGAGTGCAAGTCCCCAGAATAATGACAAGAATTGGAGAAAAAGTGAGAACAGCCTGAAACTGCAGTCTCCCAAGAATGAGGGGCTGCATCTGGAGATCAGGGGGCAGCAGTGAGGAGGTGAGGGTGAAGCATGGGTCTCAAAGGAGTGGTGGGTTTTGCAAGGGAGAGGAACCCAAGCATTTAGGGGTGTCATTAAGGAGCCAGGGGACAACCAGCTTCACCTCTGGCCTTGAAGGATATGAACATGAAATGAAAAGCAGTCTTCACTTGAAAAGGTTGCAAGGGAGACGGATCAGTTTCAGTTAAGTCAGTGTGGACAGGCAAACCTTTCAAAAGGCTGACTATACAGGGGAGTTAGTTTATCATGAACAGGAATTTCAGGGGACACAGAAAAAGGGCTCAGGAGAGAGGGAAGCATGGAAAGTGGCTGATACTAGGAAATGTATGGACCCATATGGGACTGAGAGTTTAGGTGATAAGAATGATGGGCAGCTTGAGCCTCTGAAGTGATGATGTGGGGCATGAGGGATGCTTTGTGATGATCTTTGGAAGGACCTAGGTGGACATCCAGAGCACCTGGCTGTTCTCACCTGTGCTCAGGTGTGCCTTGGCATTAAGGCAGCTTCTCAGTCTTCACCCCAAAAAGCCTCCTCAGTGTTAGAGTCTTGTCCATTTCAGATAGTTATAAATATGAAGCCATCTCATACAATCCAGATGATTTTTTAAAATATTTTGGGTCATCCAAGTTCTAATTAGGTCATTAAATGCTCAGTGGAGCTAACCCATTTCACTGCCCTACCCGTAGCCTTACACAAAACTTCCAGACAAATGACATGTCACCCTTCTCTCAGAATCACCTAGAAACCATCGCAGTTGCTTCAGGACTGGACAAAGAGCTTCTAGAGGATGAGCAGAAGGAAGAGAGGGGGAAAATACTGAATTCAGGGAAAGAAAAAGCCCAGGGAGGCAGGAAGGAGGATGGTGGCGGTGACTTGTGCCCCAGCTCCTTTCAAGGAAGGCAGAGGCAAAGCTCTTTATCCAAGGGACAAGGCTCTTGGATTTGCAGATTTAGGTGCTACCTAAAGCTGTTTCTCTGGGACGAGAGCAAAGAGTGAAATAATTTACAGCCACAGACAACCCTGCTTTCTGCAGTGGACTCCATCAGGTCCGGGCGTTTTGCCACCCTGTTTCCATAGTCTACAGGAGTCTCTGAAGTCACATCAACTGTAGGAACTCTTGTGAGGAAAACAGCCTTTGTAGTCCTTCCCTTCCAGTGGGTGCTGCTCCGTGTCACACATGGAGAGGGGAAAAGGAAGCCAGTTGGTTTGGATTTCTTTTCCAGAAGATTCCACAGCCACTAGAAGATGAAATGCTTTTTGACATTGGATTACCTAAAATACCTGAAAAAAAAATCATAAATTGTACTTCCAGATACGGTCTGTTGCTCGTTTTTTTGTTGTTGTTGTTTGTTTATTTTTTATTTTTTTATTTTTTTTTTTTTAGGTCTTGTTGGATGTTGCCTCTTTGCATTTGATTTCAGCCATCTTGATAGTTTTTTCTATGCAATTAACAAGGTCCAGCCCTTTCTTGAGCCAGTTCACTTCATCAGTAGCTGACAGGTGTCCAGGGATGAAGAAAACATTATTAGCAACAGAATAGAGAAGAAAAACAGCAGTGCCATGGGGGCCACCACTTAGACTGTCACAGATGCTCTCAGGCTAACTACCTGCAAATGAAAACAAAAAAACAAAAAAAGGAAGATGAAGATTACTGACAATCTAAGGAGTGCTTCTTTTTTGAAAAAAGTTTCTAGTGCATATAGAAAAAGGACATTGTCCGCATAGCAAGGAGAAATGGCTAAATCATAAGCTGATGTTCCTCTATGATGTTATTTTAGTTTTTTTCATCCAAGGAGGAAACTATTTTTCATTAGTTTCTAAAAGATGACAGAGGAATAGTGAGCTGAATTTTATTTTATTTTTCTTGAGAAAGTCTCACTCTATTTGTCCAAGCTAGAGTGCAGTGGTGTGATCACAGCTCATGAAGCCTTGAAATTCTAGGCGCAAATGGTTCTCTCACCTCAGCCTCCTGAGTAGCTGGGACTGCAGGTACATGCCACCATGCCCAGGTAATATTTTTTTTTAAATTTTTTGTAGAAATGGGATCTTGCTATGTTGCCTAGGCTGGCCTCAAACTCCTGGTCTCAAACAATCCTCCCACCTCAGCCTCCCAAAATGCTGGGATTACAGGCATGAGTCACTGCACCTGACTGAATTTTTTTAAATAAAAGGGAATAAGAGAAAGAGGCAGCTGGGTATTGTGGAAAGCGTGGTCTTGAAAGTTTCAGCCTTAGTTCTAATACAGCATTGTGGGTTTTCTGCCTGTGTGGATGTCAGCAAAAGATGGCACTTCTTCGTGGCATCCAAGGCCACATCCATCAGTTCACAGAGTGGACAGAGAATTTACCGAGCAGCAAAGTGTCGGTGCTGTGGTTTGGTACACAGCAGTAGCTCAGTGAACAGAAGCCTGATCAGGACCCCTCTGCTCTAGGAGGGACTGAGGGAAAAGCCCGTGGAGGGAGTCCCGGAAGTGCTTTTGGCTGAAATGTAACAAAAGCTAGTATTTATGGAGTGGTGTGGGGAAGGAAAGGAGACCCAAGAGCTGTACCTGAGTGCCCCCAAAAGGATACTCTGGGAAACGCCATGACAGTACAAAATCAACCTCCTTAGCTTGGAGGACCTCAAAGGGGGCCACACAGCTCCTGGATGGCTGGCAAGCATTGACTCATTTTGACAGAACATTTGCCATTTCTCTCAGGCTTGAGTTTTAGCTAGGATCCCTGTACTTCACATTTCTTGCAGATTTTAAAATTAGATTTTCTTTTTTTCTTTTTCTATGAAAACATGCAAATTAAGCGTCCTAGTGAAGCAGCCTGTCCCCTCCTACAGAGGAGGGGCCTTTTGGATGGTGTTTCAGTGGTGGGGGATGTTTACGCTTGGTTCCCCCATAGCCACACTTCTCAGGTGACCACCCATGTGCCTTTAATGTAGCCATGCAGCCAACAGTCAGCCAGAAAGGGGAAGTTCACTGGTCCTTCTGGGGCTTGAACTTGCAACCATTCCTTCATTATAGAACACTTTTCTACCCAAATGCGGGTATCCTAAATGCCTGCAGACCAACAAAATACAGTATCTATTTCATTATACTCTCCCATGACCCTTTATTGAAATTCTTAAAACATGAGTTTATTGAAACTTCTATGAATTTTATGCTGTAAAATGAATAGTTTTTGTTCTTAAGAGAATCCATGAGCATACACATAAAGACTGAATAATTTCCTCCCCAAAGAAATAAAATAGAAAGTATAGCAGTGAGTCAAGATTCTACCTACATATCACATACTAATGAAATGTATTTTTTGCTATAATCTGATAAAATACAGGAGAAAAACATTTATTGTTTTCCTTGGGTTCAGAGTAGTATTCTTTGTGAATATTTACATTTATTTTCAAATATTTTCACAAATATTGTACAATCAATTCAAAATTAGTTGTCTGTGGATTATTCACTTTATGAAAGCATATCTAGAATTTTGCAAACTATTTTTAATAATAACTTAAAACTGTCAATATAGTTTGACATGTAAATATCAGCGTATCTGCACACACACAGACGCTCACTGTGCATTCCATAGACAAAACATGCATGAGTGATTTTTTAGATAATTTCCACTTTTGAGCTCAGTTGAGGGTGGACTCTATATAAACCCAGTTCACATTATAAATTAATCACATTCCTCCAAGTTAGGCTGTTTGTAAAATGCGATTCTATATTGACAAGTTAAAAAGCCCTTGGAACTAGTGCAAGAATATCAAGGTAACAGTGTTTATTCCTTTCCACCACTTGGGGTAGATTTATTAGTTCCTTTACCATTATCACACATATTTTATACTGAGGTACAGTATTCTGTGTTACTTAGTGCTAGTTTGTCACGACTCTCCATTAATGTACTTTCAACCTCATCCCAGTAAATGGTTTAAAGGATCTATGGAAACTGGATTGTATCTTGAAGGTAACTGAGTAAGGATCTTAGCTAATGATACATAATTACATGACTAAATCATTTCCTTAGTGTATTAAGCTTTCTACAAATACTAGCACATTCTTTTTTCTAGGTCAGTGTTTTCTTATAAATGTCACAATGTTAATTTTGAAAAGTAATACTTTCAATAGGCATATTTCAGGTATTTTGTGTGCTTTTTAATCAACAGAAATTCCCAGGCACATATGTTAAAATACTTGTCTTCCTTTGAAAAAGGAATTATATGCTCAAATGCTCTTGAGTTTATCATAAACAGAATAAATACAATAATTTTAATAAATTCCCTAGCTAATGAATGGAAAGGGGACATAATTTTAAAATTCCATCAGCATTTGAGACCACTATGAATGTAGTCAACAAGAATTTCTAAATTGTTTATTGGACTTTCTCCATAGATTAACTTCTTCCTAGATAAAAGCTGTTGTCATAATAATAAAATTACCTAAGTAAATTAAATAGACTAGGTGATTTGTTGTCAAATGAGAAAATGATCAATTACTTAAAAGCAACTTATTTAAAGTAATTATGTAGGTAACATAATCTTGAGTTACTGTTATTAATTTCCATTGCTATTGATTATCTTATTAGAATTCTTTAATTGTCACTAAATGGAGTTAGATTTTATTAATTTATAATTATCTACTGTCTACAAACTATTGACAAGATACTATGCCAAACTCAGGGCGTGTGGATGCACAAAAGGATAGAGGAATGAGTGCAAAAGTCTATAATAAGGGTTTAAAGGGCTTGGAGTACTTTAGGTCTCATGCAGTCACCAGATTTACCCAGCCAAAGGCCCCTCTCAGGACAAAGCCCCACACTGAGGAGAAATTTGCTCAGAATAGAAAAGAAAAAAGGGAAAGAGAAAGTCTAGTTAAAAATGGGATAATGGAGTTGTAAGATTGCAGAAAGGAAGCCCCAGTATTTTTGAACACTGCCCAAAACACCAGAAGAGAAAAGTCTACAGCTTTTCTGAATTCTAGCTCTTTGTAAAATTGCAGGAGAACTAATTTCACGTAAAACTGAGCAACAGCAAAGGAACAAGGTAAAACGCTAACAGAAAAGAAGCAAGGTTCAGTCCCATACAAGGTTATTAAAATGATGCAGTGAATGAATAACAAAATAGCATCCTTATGAACAGTGGAAGAATGCCCCAAATCAGAGGAAGGCCGAAATAACCTTTTCAAGGTGAACCAAGTTATTAGGAAATTACATAAATACATATCATAAATATTGTCTTAAAAGAAATAGAAAATGAAAAAAGAAGAAAATTCTAAAAAACACAAATAAGAAAATTAAAGAGATTTGAGATAAGCTGTTAGAATCAGAAGTGAGGTAAAGAAGATCCAATATATGTATACTAGGAATGACATAAGAAAAACATCAAGGCAACAGAACAAAGTGAATACTAAAAACTGAACTCAGTACAACTTTCCTGACACAGTATGCTTGTGAAAATTGATGCAAAAATGACCAGCACCAAGATATATTCTAATAAAATTCCTGAATTCTAAAGAAATGAAAAAAATTCCTTGGGCATCTAGGCAAAAGAGGGCAATTAATTTACAAAGGGGGGGAAAAAAGCAGTGTTTTCAGGCTTATTCATAATACTTTATGCCAAAAGAACATGAAGTAAGAGATTTCAGATACTCAAGGGGGAAATATATATACAAGAATATATATACACATATACATATATACAATCGCTGTATGTATAATATATCGGGATTGTATATTCCTTATATGTACAATGTAAGAAACTGTAATTCCATATATTCCTTCTATGTGTAATATAAAGATTTTTTATTCAGCCAAACTCATTATCAAGAATAAAAGCCCTAAATAAACTGTTACTATGGAAGAACTCAGTGAATATATTTCCCAGGAACTCTTCTTGAGGAATTTACTAGAGAACAAGATTCAAGCAATCAAAATTACTGGGGAAACATCAGCCATCAACATAAGGACTGAAGGTTGTGCCTGCATATGTGTGTGTGTGTGTGTGTGTGTGTGTGTGTGTGTGTGTGTGTGTAGAAGTAAGATAACATGAAGGCTAAGAGAAAGAGGGCATAGTTTGAAATGGCCACATGTGTTAGCAGTGTGGATACATTACAATTATTTTAAAGATTTTGTGGGAGAATGAGTAGAGCATGTGAAAACATATTTGAAGTTTTTAGAAATCGTGGGCACAGTGATGGTTTTGTTATTCTGAAATTGTGTAATGTGAGAAAAAGCAAATGAGCAATTATGGAATATTGTAATTATGTCATCTTCTGTGTTCTTGAGAACCAGTGTGGAAGAAAGGGAGAAACAGATGTAAAGTAGAAAATGTTAAGTAAAAACCTTGTAGTTCTGAGATACCTCTCCTTCAAAGTAAGAACTGAGAGGACTTAGAAATAATGACTAACTTAGGACCACTGAACATGCCTAGCACCCAATTTATGGTCTTGAAATTTTTAAGAAGCAGTGCTTCTTTTAAAAGCTGGCAATTCCTGGTCTGGGGCAGGAAATGTATAAGATGAACCTGAGTAATTTTCCATAGCAGATAGTGAAGAAGGTATTAAGTGGTGTCAGGTTCATGTTATGGAAAGTCAACTTGATAGGATTACCATTGGCCAGGGATGAGATAGTTGTGCTTCAAGAAGGAAATCACTGCATTTGATTAAAACACAGTTAACACATAACATGTGTAAGTTTATGAGTTTATAAATGTTCATTGAAAAAGAAGAATCAAATATTTTAGCTTGCCTTTCCTATTCAAACAATACCACCAGATAACCAAAAGTAGAAGTATTCTAACTAATAAATGAAGGAATGTTTGAATTAAAATATCATTTTTCAATCCCAATAAATTAATCTAGTTACTGAATGTTAATGACTGCTAAACATTTTGAAAAGAGAGAAAGACATTATGATCTTCCTGATAGAAGTACAAAACACCATCTATGAAGTAATATTACAGAGAGAGAAAGAAGAAGGAAGAGGAGAAAGAGGAGGACAGAGGGATAGAGGGCGGGGGAAAAAGGAGGAAGGGAAGAGAGTGAAGGAGGAAGGAAAAAAGGAGGAAAAGAGAGGGGGTAGGCAGAGAGGAAATAAGGAAAGAAAGAAGCTGAATGAAACGAAGCCTATAGACCAATTATCAATTCATAGGAAACAAATTATCAAGGTGCATTATAAACTGCAACACTGGATACAATCAGCAAAATGAAGACTGCGAAACTCTATAGGTTACATGTCCTGCTTTCTTCAACAAATAAATTGCAAGGAGAAAAGACAGTGGAGGGTGATGGACTAAACAACACACCTTTAAAACAGACAAAATGAACTGTAGTGTTAGAAATGAACCTTGAGTGATAAAGAAAAACAAGAAGGTTGATTATAACTTTGGGAGGCTGAGGTGGGCAGATCACGAGGTCAGGAGATCGAGACCATCCTGGGCAACATGGTGAAAACCCATCTCTACCAAAAATACAAAAATTAGCCAGGCGTGGTGGCAGGCGCCTGTAGTCCCAGCTATCGGGAGGCTGGGGCAGGAGAATCACTTGAACCCAAGAGACAGAAGTTGCAGTGAGCTGAGATTGCACCACTGCACTCCAGCCTGGGTGACAGAGCAAGACTCCAACTCAAAAAAAAGAAAACAAAACAAAACAAAGACACCATGGTGTCTTTTAGGAAGGAGTGAAGGTGTTATGATGAGAATAGATACACGGAGGGCTTTAGGAGGCCCAGGTAAAGTTCTATGTCTTGGCCTGAATAGTGTTTAAAAAGTTGGTCACTTTATAATTCATTAAGCTTATTCTATGTGATATTTACAATTAAAAGTGTAGGGGGTTTTGGGGTTTTTTTTGTTTGTTTGTTTGTTTGTTTGTTTGTTTGTTTTTCAATGTGGAAGGATTTGGACAGGTCAAGACAAAAAAGTAGGTTGAGCAGTTCAGTGGTGTAGAGATGAGGGAGGGGCTTGGCGGAAACTGAGATCATTCACAGTCGTATGTGGAAGGTGAATAGAGCTGAGGGAGAGGGGCTTGGCGGATCACCGTGACATCATTCACAGTCGTATGTGGAAGGTGAATAGAGCTGAGGGAGAGGGGCTTGGCGGATCACCGTGACATCATTCACAGTCATATGCGGGAGGTGAATAGAGCTGAGGGAGAGGGGCTTGGCGGATCACCGTGACAACATTCACAGTCATATGCGGGAGGTGATTGAGAGATGTCCTGCTTCCTTTTACAATTCCGGCAAAACTCCAACCAAACTTAAATCCAGCATTCTTTCTACTTTGCCTTTGCAGCTCAGTGTTTGTGCAGAGAAACAGAAGACTCTGCTCACGAGTTTTCCTTTAAATTCATCATGTCTGACCTCAGGGGGCCTGGGTGCTGCCCAGCAGTGATACCAACTGCCTCCACCCTCCCCTTCCTTCATCACTCATACCTTTCTTCTTCCTCAAATCCCAGTACCCCCTCCACCTTTCTGCACCTGGTCCTAAGCACTCAGCCGGGCCTCCTTTTCCTAAGGATGTCTGCCTTCCCTCTGAAGGCCAACCCTCCACACATCCTTTAGATCCCCTCCTCCAACCTACTCAAGGGCAGAGCTCTTTCTCTGTCCTAAACTGTCCATCTGTGCTTCTCGTCTCAGTCCTGCCTTCAGCATAGTATCATATCATTATTTCTCCATTTTCAAAAATCCTTTACAACCCCAGAGTCCTATCCAATGGCCACCCCATCTCTGCTCCCTTTTCAGGCAAACTCCTTTAAAAAAGTGTCCATTCTCACTTCTTTGAATTTCTCTCCTCCGAGTCTTTCTGGACTCCACTCCAAAGGCTTTTGGCTCCATGACTCCACTAAATGACTCTTGTTAAGACCGCGATGGCAGCCACACACCCAACTCCAACTGCAGCTCATCTGGCAGCCTTCTTGAGATGTGCTCCCTTGGTTTTCGGGACACCTGAGTCCTCCTCAGTTTTCACCTGCCTCATAGGCTGCTGCTTCTCAGTCTCCTTTGCTGGTGTTTTCTCACCTTCCCTGCAGAGGTTGGATAATCACATCTAACCTCATAACACGGTCAGAGTGTCATAGATCTAACCTGGTGTCCAGCTTTACGAATAATTTCAAGGATGCAGGTAATCCTGAGACTCAGGCAGGACCTGGGGACGTTCAGGTCGCCTCCTCAGGTCCTTCCTTGGCATGTGGGGCCGTGCTCTAGGCAAGGTTTATGTGTGAAGCCTCTAAGAAATCTATGTAGTAATCACTCACATGCAATCTCTCAATTACATAAACTGTCTCATCATTCATTACTTGATGAAATATCGTCATTGTATCCTCTGATAATTGCACAGCTTATGACACTGTCTAGAGAGCCTTACCCCATAAATTCAGAGATTCTAGTTCATTTGCCATCCAAACTCTTAGACCTCTTTTCTAGTAAATGTGCTGTATGTGTATGCCATTCACATGTTTACAAGGAGGCCAGGTCATCTTTTTCTTCTTTCCTGGGGACAGAAGAATGAGAAAATGGATTAGAGGCTCATGCTAATGACTTCAAAATTTGTATTTGGGACCCATGCCTTTCCCCTAAACTACACTTATTTATTCAATTAACTACTGAAAATTTTAACATTGCTGTGTAATAGCTTATCAAACTGAACATGAGCACAATAGAAATAATGATTTCATGCCTCAACTCCCTACACACACACACACACACACACACACATACACACACGCACACATACCCCTTTCTTCTTCCACAGTTGTCCCTACCCCCCACCTGCCTCCTGTCTTCTCAGGAAACAGGGAAATACACTACACTCATATTTGACTCCTCTTTTTCTCTCATACCATGAATCCATCCTAAATAGATATTCTGCAATTTCTCCCTTTAATTTATACCCAGAATTCAAACGCTGATCCTACCTCCAGCACTACCTTCCCGGGTCAAGCCAGTGCCATCTCTTGCATAGATGTTGACATAAGCTCCTGCGGGCTTCTCTGCTTCCTGCCTACACCCTGGCCCTCCAGAGGGCACGCCGAACATAGCAGCCAGGTGGATGTCTTCAAAATACTAGTCAGATTATGTCATACCTCAGCTCAGACTTCTGCAGTGGTTCTGGCATCTTCCAGAATAACAGCCAGAGTTCTGAAAGCAGCTATCAGGGAACTGCGCATTCTAGATCCTCCCGAACTCTCCAACTTCACCTTCTGTTTTTTCCCTCCTTGTTCACTCTGCCTCCACCCCACTGCCCACCTCGCTGTACCCTGAACAGCCAACCACATCAGCACACTGGGGCTCTGCCCCCTTACAGTGTTATCTGCTTGTCCAGAATGCTTATTCCCCCGGGGATCCATGTGACTTGCATTTCTAATCTCCTTCAGATATTTGCTTAAAGGCACCTGCTTTGTAAGGCACTCTCTAATCACCTCTTTAAAATTGAGATCTTCACCTTCTTTGGAATCTCCCTCTTGCCTGTTGATTATTCTCTTCCTCACTTAGTACCACTGGAAATAGACATTCTAACCTCCCGGTATTGACTGTTACAGTGCTGTGGATGAAGGTGGAGAAGTCTATTCATTCACTGCTATATCCCCAGCACCTCAGTAGAGTCTGGAATGTGGTAGGCTCTCAATAAATGTTGCATTATTTGATTAATAATTGAGCAAACCTATTTGACTTGATCTGAGTTTATATTACAAAAAGATAAAAAATGTAGGGCTGCCGCAAAGAAGACCTTGAAAATGGTCTGATGAGGTTTGGAATTTATTTGCAGGCTGAAGAAAGCATTAAAGGAAACCGAGCAAAACAGTAACAGAAAGAAATGATGTCAGGGACACAGGAAATCATGCTTTGAGAATAAGAGTAATGATAAAGGGAAAATGTGATTCTTTAACATCAGTCTTCTTCTAGCTCATTGATATTGTGTGGGCTGCCAACAATTATGAGGTGGAATGCTGGGCCGATTTTCAAAATAATAATACAACCTTGTTGAATTTCAAATAGAGGCATGAAAATATCTTGCTTTATAAGATTGATAGTGACATATTATAAGTGTTCATCATTTAATACATAAATATGTTCCTTAAAATGTATATGAAATAAGATTGTTGAAATATATGTTGGTAGAAGCAATCTTATAAAATACAGAGCTTTGGAATATCTATTTTCTGAAGACAAAAATGCAAAGAGTAAATTCACTTATATATCTTGCCAGTTGAGTTTGATAGAGTTTTTCTACATTGAAGCATATTTGTCCTCCTCTATCAACCCCTGGCCCTCTCCCTCCCCCTACACACACACACACACACACACACACACACATATACACACACATGCATTATTTTACTGAAACTGGTTAAGCAAGAAATCCCATACACTGTCAGCTCCTACCCCTTTGGCTGAAATAAACAGTCAGTTTGAAAGCTCACTCTGCTTTTTGGGTTTCGCAGTACAACCGATACCAGCAGTATGGTGCAGAGGAGTGTGTCCTGCAGATGGGGGGCGTGTTATGCCCCCGCCCTGGCTGTGGAGCGGGGCTGCTGCCGGAGCCTGACCAGAGGAAAGTCACCTGCGAAGGCGGCAACGGCCTGGGCTGTGGGGTGAGTACTGCCCGCACCCCTGGGGCGGTGTGTTCCTGTCCTTGTTCGCTTTTGCGCATGGGCTGGGATTATATTTTTATTTTATTTTCATTTTCCCTTTGGACTCAGACATCTTTAAACTTATGTATAAGAAAATAGATTTTAAATTCCTTTATAGGACTCCAGATCGGAATATGTATGTATTTATTTTGGGGAAAAGAGTTGTATTAAGATTTTCTGCTTTGGTTGCTTATGGAAGTATTTACTTTAAGATGCTGTGAGCCACTAGGCCAGACTTTTAAACTTTTCTCCCAGCACTCAACTGATCCAGAGCAAAAATGTATTCTTTCTTCAGAGTTGCCTTTAAGTAGACAGGAGTGAAGGAGAAAGAATTCTCCATCAGTGACGTCTTAGTGACATTGTTTGCCTAAGTGTTTCAAGAAATAAAATGAAGGTTAATGTGGCAAACTTGAAATGTTATTGTGTCATAAAAATCATTTTAAACAGAGATGAACAAAACTAACGGTGTCTCTTATGGAAGCAGAATAAGAAACGTGGAAAATGTTTGTTCTAAGAGGTCAAACCATGTGACCTGGCCGGCTTTTCATATGAATCTATGGCTGCAAGCTGATGGCTCAAGGAGGAAAGAAGCATAACTCAAACACAAAAAAGATTACTAAATTATAGGTTAAAATGACAAATGGATGATAATCCTGATATTAAATTTCATGCAGCCTGGAAGAGTAAGAAAGTGTATGTGCGTATAAAAGTCTATTGAATTTTGATGGGAAACGTTTCTTTTAAAATTGCAACTTCATGAGGAGTTTTGTGCAAGAAGGAGCATAGATAGCAGAGGTATATTTGCCAGGCCTGATTTGGGGCTGAGCGCTATAAGTCATCTAGAAATAAATTAGCATTCATTCCCCTTAGTAAAGCTTCCTGTATGTCATGCAGTGGGGCTCACAAAACCCTGGGTTGAACAATGGAGTAGAGGGAGTGGAAGTTGAAAAATAATGAGATGCCATGGTGCCTAAGTGGAAAGATATACCTCTGGATTCAAAATCGTGATTGCATTCAAATGAAAACTCAAGTGATGTTTACTCTCCCTGGAGATGATGGAAATCAGGACACACTCTCCAGTCTTAGCCATCATCATGTGCTAAATTATCTGCACTGATTGTGTGTGGCCTCAGCAGGTTGCCAACCTCTGGGATCAGAATGCTAGCAAATGTTATCTTTTAAAATGAGCTTTTAACGAATTGTTTTTAACTACTGGCTAAATTGTGTGCTTCTGCCTGCTAATTGCCTACTGTGGTTCCATCCTCTAAAGCTGGATTTTAAGATTTTAACTTTCCTTAGGAGGTAGAGAATTCCGCTGGCCCATCTTTTGCATTTGGTTGTTGACCTTGCTTTAAGAATGTTGAAGGGTTTATGTAATGCAAAATCTTGAATATCTTTATGTTCCCTTTTTTATACAAGTAAATTGTAAGTAAATAACATACATATATAAGCTCCAAATCATGGCAAATTATTTTAGAAGTGAATCAAAATGCTGTAATATCTTTGGATTAAAGGAGTTTGCAGGCAAACTTGACTTAAAGGAGGATAGCTATGTTCTCAAGGTTTCTTTGTCCTTTGGCAATTCTAGGTAATGTATTCTTACTTTATTTTAATTTGTTTTGGTGTGTTGGTTTTGGAGGTGTGTTTGCTGGATTGTGTATTAGTTATCTATGACTGCATAGCAACTCCAAATTCTAACAATTAACATAATAGAAATATATCATCTCACAGAGGTTCTGAGGGTCGGGAATCACCCGTGAGTGGCTTCACTGGGTAGTTCTGGCTCAGGGTTCCTCCTGAGTTTGCCGTTTAGCTGGGTTGCAGTCATCTAGAGGCTTAACTGGGGCTGGAAGATCCACTTCCAAGGTGGCTCATGCACATGACTGTTGGCAAAAAAAAGTCCTCAGTTCCTCACCGGCTGTTGTCAGAAGGTCACTGTTCCTTACCACGTGGCCCTTGTCTTAGGCTGTTTGTCCCCATGAAGGCAGCTGGCTTCCCCCAGAGCAAGCAGTCCAAAAGAGGGAGCAGGGAGAGGAAACCACAGTGCCTTGTAGAACCAAATCCCCAAAGCTGCACCTGTCACTCTCACTTCATTCATTAGAAGTGAGATACTAGACCCAGCTCACTCTCAAAGGGAAGGGAGTTGGGCTCCATCTTAAAGAGGGTCAAAGAATTTGTGGACATATTTTAAACCACCCCAGTTTGCAATTTGATGAAGCTGAAAAAAGAACAGAGAAGTGATTTTCTAAAGGATGCACTGAACTGTATGCATTCCTTTCCCTCCCTCCCTTTTTGCCCCAGTCTCCAAACTCTTTCACAAGCTTATGTCCATTCCCATTGCTTTGGCTTCTCAGCAGAGATAAATTGACCTCATCATTGCCCTTGGTCTTCAAATCCCAAACTTTCACTAAAGGATATTCACCTAACTTGAATGCTAAAGGAATTCCACAGTAATTAAAAAAGGAGATTGCGTTGAATGTGTGAAGTTCAAACCCTGGCTTCACAAACTACTAGTGGTCTTCATCTTTGTCAGTTTCCTTAACTCTAAAATAGGATATATATGAGCAACTCTGTATAAGACTATTGTGAATACTAAATGAGATAATAAGTGTGAAATACATAGAATAGTTCCTGGCATAGAGTAAGTGCAGATTTATTTAATATTTAATCAAAAGCTTAATGAATATTTATCCAAAGCTCACCCAAAAGACGCAACATTCAAGGAAGATTGCATATGTGGCATTCATTGGATATACTCTTTCAAACAGTCTAGAATCAAGGATGTAGCCAGATCTACAGCAGGAAATTGGGCACCTAGACCTTACTATTTTTAGCCTTCAAATAATTGCTTTTCCTAAATACTACTTTGCCATGATGCCATTTGTTTATAGTGTGATCGTTACACAGGAAATGTGATGCCTGTGGTTCAGGACATCCCAACAGACTTTTCCACAAGGAACCACGCTGACTATTCAAGTCTGATCTGAGTACCAAGCACACTTATGCTTGTCCTGAGGAAAGCTGCCTTTAAGGATGTTAAACCAACTGATAAGGTTTGCCTCTGAAAGTTGACTGCTAGAAAATCTAAAGCTACATCTGTGGCCTCTGGATAGCATATAGAGAGGTCATAAACACAATGGATTTGGAAACGGGTTTCCTGGCTTTACTTGTTTCCTTCTTTCTCTTCCCCTTTTCCTGATGCATGTTGTTTTGCTGTGGTTTGTACATCCTTGTAAGCTGCCCATTTTTTTCTGGGTTTAAGGAGTATAATGGAAAGCCATTGTCTGGAAGAAATTGTGGTTAGATTATGTCATTTCAGAAGTAGAACATGGCCCAATACATAAAAGTTAGAAGAAGATGAATCTCCTTTTACTCTTTGCTCTAACAGTATGGACAACGAAGAACAAAATAAGCTGCCTCAGGGAGAAGTGAGTGTCTCATTCAATACATCGTTCAAGGAAAAGTCATTGGTAGCAAAGCTGTAGAAGAATTATAGAGTTCTAGATGTGCAAAAAGCCCTAGACATCATTAACTCCAATGATTCTCGGTGTGGTTCACAGATTTATTGTAAGATGTCTGTGAATTCACCCATGCTTAATGTTTTCCTTCAACTATCAAGATAGAAAAGTACAACTCTTACTATATGGGTATTCAAGAAATGTTTGCTGTTACAAAAAAAAAAAAAATAGTGTGTAAAAAAGTTGAAACTCAAATTATCTGCCAGTTGTAGGATTTAAAATTTTTTGGAGCTAGATACCCATGTGTTGAGCCCTAGGCTCCAGAGGATTCTAATCTTCTAGTCATTTCACCCACCACCATGTGCCTGGGTGGTCTTCCACACAGCTGTGGTTTCTATTGTATATCCTTTCCATCTGAAGATTTCTGTGTCTTTAGTTGAGCTTCTGTAAAATAGGTGCTATAGTTAGTATTTATGAGTCTTTTGTTCACACATATGGGAATGTCCATTGGAAAATCAGATTCCAGACACTGCTCCACTGTGTCACAGGCTTATCTGTTCCCTCAGGAGCAATGTACCTTAACTAATAAATGAAGACAGGGATTTCCATTTAAATGATGATGTCAGTCCACCTAGGAAAGTTCTGATAAATGTGGGATGAATCCAGCAAATTTATTACCAGTATAAAGAATTATTTGAAAGTACCACCTCCCAGGATTCAAGCTGCAGTGTTACACTGGTTTCCTGTCTTTATATTCCTGTCCTAAGCCTTTTCGTTCTTCTTAGTAAATCATGTATTTGGTGTTTAACATTCATCAAATGTATGAATGAATGAATAGAATAAATGATTGCGTGAATCTTAATAATCTAGGAGTAATATCAATAAACTATTACTTTAATTTTCCAATATTAATCATCATGTATCCCAGTATTAGAACTGCTTACCTTGCCCCAACAAAGACCTCTTTGAAAAATATTTAAGCACCTTTATATACTTATACAATATACAGTGTTTTAATAGCACACATAGTATATAATTCAGAAAACCAAAATAACAGTACGTTCAGGGATCCACAAAAAGTCCATTAGAAACCTGAAAGTACTGCAGAATTTACAGAATTGATATGCTCTATCAAAGGCTATATACAAGGCCAAGTAAAGAGTACATTCTGATATGTAAAATGTGCTACTCTTGGGAGCACTGAGATTTCGGTTTTGACTCAGCACAGAATATTTTTACATAGATAGAACGCAACAGAGAATGTATTTTGGTATCAAATACTAGTCTAGCCTCACTCTACTAACCCTAGATCCTACTTTTACTACTGCTTATAAAAAAAATTAATTGATTTCCTGAAGAATTCACGTTATGCATTATTCTTTTTTTCTGGCCTTATTGCTAGTCATCAGAACTATCTCACAAACTTTTATGACTCTGATGCAAAATATTGACGTGTTTAGTACTGGAAAACAGCAACAAAATATGGAATACATTATACTCACTGACCCGGGAATGCAGACATTATACTCACTGACCCAAGGCAATCAGGCCTTCCGAGTTATCTATTAATAAAACATCTTTATCTTATTTGGTGTTGTCTCAGAGTATTACATGTCTGGGAGATAATTTATTAAAATAATGCTTGAAGTTGGATGAGGAATTTTCTGGTTTTAATTAGAAATCCAGAAACAAAATTTAGCAACTGCTGAAAATACACATTTAAATGAAAATAGAATTTCAAAATCTTACTAGTGACCATAAGTTAAGGAAATGCGATGAATTTCTTAAGACCTCTAACAGTCACTCTCTCCTTAAACAAATGCCGTGCTGTGTTGTTCAGAGGCAGATTTATCAGGGAACTAATGAGGCCTTCGCCTGGGGCTCCTTGCTTGCATGGGTCCTTTCCAAAGCCTCTTGCCATGTTCACTTTCTTGCATTGATTTTCTTAAAAAGAGTTTCAAAAATTATAAAAATGAAGTTGTAAAGCCTCCCTCAAATGTGGTTCTAGGCCTGTGCAAGTATGGGATATGACCTACTTCGTGCAAAGAAATGTGTATATGTTTTTGGTTAAACTTGTTATTTTGAACGACTTATAACAACAGCGTTGAAATATTGTTGGAGGTTTTAGTGAAATGAGAGTCTGAACCTCATTTTCAGCCTTTAAGTAGGAAAGGAGTCTATGAAGATAAATTATGATGATACCTACCCTTTTACTCAGAGATTTAACTAATTATTGAGTTTAAACTCCAAATTAACAAATAGATATCAAGCTGTTTTTTCAATAGGTGGAGCTTGGAAAGAGAAAACGTGTAGATGATCAATATTTAATAATAAAAGGAAAAAAGAAAATGGTTACTTTTCTTATTCTTTAAGCCAATTTTAATTTATTTTGTAAAATATGTAATTTAATTAAATTATGCTTAGGTAATTTTTAAACCATATTGAGATTTTTTAAGACTAGAAATTAAAATCTAGTCTCCAAATGTGTGTGGTTTACATCATGATGTTTTCAGGGAGACACCAGAAAGAACAGGTGTTTCTCAGGATGACTAACTGTGGGTTCATGAGCCTTCACTCCAGCTGTCCCCATGCAAGTTTGCCTCAACCGCCTGGACACTCCAGCACGTAGAGAGCGGAATCAAATCTTGTTGTACTTTAGGCTTTGATATACAAGATGTTCTTCATCAAAGAGCATTTTTAAAAAGAAAGTTGATGTTATGAAATGTCAAAAAATATGCATTCCATGTTTATTTGACATATGTCCAAAAATCTAATTTAAACTCTAAGATCAGCTCATTTGCAGATTGGAAATAAGTCTCGCTAGACTTTCTGCCTGTGAGACAGCTTGAAGTGCAAAGATAGAAAGCTTCGGAGAGTATTTATTTTAGTTAAAGAAACTGTTCACAAATGTACAAACAAGTTCTGCATACCATTCCTCTGGAAAGCATCTATCAGTTGGCAGACATTCCTAGAAAGTGTTCTGTGATTTTGAGGTACAGTTGATCTTTGATGAGCAACTGGGAGTTGAGGGGTGCCAACCCCTCCTGCAACCAAAAGTCAGCAGATAGCTTAAACTCAACTACAACTGGCCACTGTTGACGGGAAGCCTTATCAATAATATAAATGGCTAATGAGCAGGAATTTGCATGTCACATGTATTATAACTATATTCTTATGATAAAATAAGCTAGAGAAAAGAAAACATTATTAAGAAAATCATAAGGAAGAGAAAATATATTTTCTATTTATTAAATGGAAGTAGATCATCATAAAGGTCTTCACCCTCATCGTCTTCATGATGAGTAGGCTGAGGAGGAAGAGGAGGGGTTGGTCTTGCTGTTACAGAGGTGACCAAGGCAGAAGAGAATCAACATATAAGTGGACTTACATTCTAACGCATGTTGTTCAAGGCTCAGCTGCATATAGAAAAGTGTATTTTTTTTTTAACCCAACACAGACCAGTAGACATTCTCATTGTCTTTAACCAGTTTTTGTTGAAATAAAAGTAAATATGAAATAATTATACTCTTTTTTTTTTTTTTCTTTTGAGACAGAGTCTCACTCTGTCATGCAGGCTGGAGTACAATAGCACGATCTCGGCTCACTGCCACTTCCGCCTCCCAGGTTCAAGCGATTCTCCTGCCTCAGCCTCCTGAGTAGCTGGGATTACAGGCAACTGCCACTACGCCCAGCTAAGTTTTGTATTTTTAGTAAAGATGGGGTTTCACCATGTTAGTCAGGCTGGTCTTGAACTCCTGACCTCAGGCAATCTACTCACCTCAGCCTCCCAAAGGGCTGGGATTACAGGTGTGAGCCACCGCACCTGGCCAATAATTATACTCTTTCAAAATCGTAAGATCCTTCTTTTTGAATAATGTGTTAGAAAATCAGTTTTATGGTAAATCGATTGGAGAACACTTCTTTAGCTTTACAAGCTGCAGAGAGCTCAGAACAGTCCTGAAAACAGGCTTCTTGTGAAGATCACATTGTTTCTGTGCATTTATTTTCGTCATGCTCTGACTTCTGTATAGGGCTGTGTGTCTAATATGGCAGCCTTTAGCCTCATATGGCTATTTAAAAGTAAGTATAATTAAAAAGTCAGTTCCTCAGTGACAGTAACCACATTCCAAGCGCTCAGTGGCCATACATGGCAAGCGGCTACTGTATTGAACAGTGCAGATATAGCCCATTTTCATCACTGCAGAAAGTTCTATTGGACAGTTCTGGTCTGGAAAAAGGCTGGGACGTCTGTCCAAGGAGTAACATTTGCAAACTCAAGGTTTCCTGTGTTTTCAACATAAGCACTTTGAGCTATTCAGCTGTAGTTGAGGGGGGAAAAAAACTTTACCAAAATACAGCAAATTCTTGACTATAAAAATATAAAGCAGCATTTTCCAGAGTAGGGGTCATGCAATCCAGGTTCCAACAGATGTTGCCAGGACTATGGCAGGAGTTGGGGTACAGAGAGATGGAGCAGAGATCTACAATCCAATAGTTGGAGGCACTGGGTAAGCCAGATTAAACCAATTTCTTTCCTATAGGACTTAAAGCTTTCAATATGCAAACACACATTGCTTGAACAAGCGGAACATCACACTCAGCATTTCTGCAACTCTATAGAGCAAGAACTACCTTTTGTGTGGTACATTTTGTAAGACAGGTGTTTTATGAAGCTACTTGGGATTCAGATGGCTTGCTTTATTTTTTTAATGCATAGCGCTGAATTGCATACTGCTAGTCACAATAAGAAGGTGATACCCAAAAATCAGAGCCATTAGGCCCACAATAGTTCTTTTTTGTAGAGAACTAATGAAAGCATGACTTTTAAATTATATGGTATATTTGGCTCAAATGTATTTTGAGACTACAATATATTTTACAGTAAAATCTTTTCTTTCTAATACTGCCATTGATATATTTTTATGGGTTTAAAATCAATTAGAGAAGATGGGATGAAATTTTGTGATCATGTGTGCTTAGTAACTCTCCTTCCAAGGATCCCTATTAAATGAACATGAGAATAACTTATATAACAATAAATGATAAATAAAATATTTTCATAGGGCAAGTGTCACCATGTGTCAATCTCATAAAATGTTAACTGCATGGGGCATTATGATAATAACAAAAAAAATGACATGTAGATGTGTTTTTATTTTCCATGTGTGAAGAAGTGCTTCTGCAAACAGCGAGAACAATCCTAAGGAGGTAGTGCTTGGGTCCAGCTCAGCTGGGGCAGACCTGGGGGCAGCTTGCATCTCCCTAAACCCCAGCATTCTGAATGGTGTGATCTTCCCCTTTCCAGCACTATTTTGTAGTAGATAAAAATATGGAAACCATCAACTTTTCCATAGTATTACAGCAGCTAAGTACGTTCTTGACATAATTATACAGCGGAATACAATACTCTATTACGAAGAGTGAGGTCAATCGGTGTCCTGATACAGAACCACTTTTAATACGCAGAATGAAGTAAAGACAGCATGAAAAGGGGATCCGTGCACATGAGTGTGTAAGATTTTTTCTGGAAAGAAGCAAAGACAGCCCGGGAACAGTGGCTGCCTTTGGGTAGAGGAAGTGATGATGTGAGGGAGGAAGCTTTTACTTTTCAGTTTATAACCTTCTAGAATGTTTGAGGTTTCTGAACATGTAGATTGATGGTTACTTTTTTATAACATGAGGGACTGAGTTTATGAATTATTTTTTTCTTATTTAAACTTAGTAATGTTACATGTTAAAAATAAAAGCAATGTGACCAATAATTAAATTAGGTAGAATTTTACACCTTTTTAGGCATAGTGTTTCTTTGAGGTTAGACTAGGGAGAAGGAAATACGCTTTTCACTGGCAGAGACCGAGGGCACAGACACCAACTCCATGGAGCCTCGCTGCTGTTCCAGAAAGAGCCAGGCATGCAGGTGGTGGTCCGGCTGGCCACTCTTAAACCTGGAATGTGTCAGGAGCAACTCTCCTGTCATACCCATGTAGCTGAATGTCATTTTTTAATGAGAATGAAGTCCACTTGGAAATTTAATTTACCTTCACAAAATAGGGTCTCTGAAACATGTCACCAAATGTATTGAGCAGCCAATGCAAATCAGTGATGTTTTAATTAAATTACACAAAATGTTTAAATAGTTCTTACATTATAGGAAAACATGTCCCATTGCTACTTTGCACATCTCTGTATTCTAGCAGTCGTCTCCCTACAGGGCATTTGTTCAGCTAGTGCCCCTTGAGGGTCAGGGCAGAGATTGTCTAGCGTATGCCCAGAACATCTCATGTTAGCCCCATGGCATGATGAAGAAGCAGCACACCCTCACTCTTCACACGAAACAGGAACACCAAGGCCAGCGCTAAGTGACTGCTGTTATTCCTGTTGTTCATGACGTTTAGGCAGAGTTCAAGGGAGCCCACACAGAATGAGCGCTCAGGACTAGAGTAAACAGGCATTTCTCTCACTTGTCCAGCATTCCATTGGGAAACGCTAAGTCGATCAGTTATTCAATCAGCTCTCTCTACAAGCTCCTGGGAGGGAATAGGGCTTTTCTTGGGTAAAGACCAGCCAGTCCCATGGGCACTGGTTTCCAAGGATCTGCAACAGATGTAGAAATCATATTTCCTAAGATTCCAAGAAATGTAGCCAATTTTCCTCCTTCTCCACTTGGCATCTCAGTGGGCCCCAGGGTTCTACCAGTTGAGGTCCTCAAAGACTCACTTTTGCCTCTTTTGCACCAAGAAGTGGAAACTTGAAGTGTGCCCTGGGCAAATCTGATCTGGCCTGGCTTGACCTTCAGTCCCACCTCCCCTAAGATTTGGAGGTCCTTAGGAGGTACACCTGGCAGAACTATCCAAGCCTACCATACAGGCCTTTGTCCCCACTGTCCGTTAAAAAGTTGATGTTATGGATAGAGACTAAGGAAATTTCTTAAAGTCCAATTTATTTTAGAATATTTTTCAAGGAGAAGAAAAACATCAAGTAACTACAAGACCACGGGTAAGGCCCAGGTCCAATGTATAACCCTTGCCTGTCTGTTTGCCCATTCTTGAACTAGGATCAGAAGAAGTGTACAAGTGAGAAGGAACCCAGTCAGAAGGAGATAAGCCTCACTGTTGCATTCTAGGAGATAATTGGTCAAGCGGGCCTATTGCTGCACTTCCAAAAAGCAATTTTCTTCCTCCTTTCTGTAGAAGAAGGCCAAGAATGCCTGTTTCTTTCTCTAATCAAAGTCGCCTGTTACTGTCTTTCAGATAGATAATATATTGTTCCTGACACACATCACATTTTTCTTCACAAAGCCATGTTGGTTATTGACCAGAGTTAAAGGACAGTCTGGGAATTTGATGCCAAGTGATTTTTTCCCAATTCCTCTCAAGGTATTAGTGCTAAACTGGCAGGCCTGTAATTTGGAGGAAGTCTGTGTTCACTCTTCCTGTGGCCACCTCCCCATATAGATGAACCCAGTCCACTTGCAGAATGTGACGTATCCCTAAATAATTCTCACACATTATCAAATGCAAGCTTTTGATTGTGTCCTTCTTAGAATTTGAGGCCAGCCGCAGTGTAATCCCAGCACTTTGGAAGGCTAAGGCGGGCAGATCACGAGGTCAGAAGATCGAGATCATCCTGGCTAACATGGTGAAACCCCGTCTCTACTAAAAATGAAAAACTAGCCAGGTATGGTGGCGGGTACCTGTAGTCCCAGCTACTCGGGAGGCTGAGGCAGGAGAATGGCGTGAACCCGGGAGGCGGAGCTTGCAGTGAGCCGAGATGGTGCCACTGCACTCCAGCCTGGGCGACAGAGCGAGACTCCGTCTCAAAAAAAATAAAAGAACTTGAAGCATTGTTCTTTTTGTGTACACACCTGCATTTTGACATGCCCTGATTATTTGAAGGAAATAGAAGAAATAGTCCAGTGAACTTGTAAGTGAGTCATTTGCATCAGAAATAAGATGGAATTTTATTTGCTGGAGTTTTAAAAGAATGTAGGGCTTGGAATGGATGTGTCCTAAAAGAGAAATTTCCCAGTGATTAATCAACCTTGTTTAGACCATTCATTTCAATGGTTTTACATGTAAATAGGAAGTACATAGAAAAGCTGTGTATTCAGAAGATAGCTGCTATTTGGAACGAAAGAAATCTAAATCAAAGTAGACTTCTCAAAAACTCTTTTATGTGATGACGTGGCTGGGCTTTGGATAAGCAGTATTGTATTGCTGTAAAGTTCAGAAGCTGCTTAATCAATAAGAAAAGTTGAAGTAGAAAGATAGGATTAAAGAGATAAGATCTTTGTTAGACTAAATCTATTGACCCAGAACTTCCTATTATGGGATGGATGGGAACTGCTTCACCCTGTTAATGTAACATTTTCCATCTCAAAATTGCTGTGTGGAGACTATGTCACTGTGTCTATTTTTAGTTTCTTGGTCTAAAGAAACCACAGATTGTTTTTGCAAGACCTCAGAAAAGCACAAAACTTCCATTGTAAACACGATTTAGATAAAACACTTACTGGGAATGCTTTTAATATTCTGAGCATCATGTTAAACATCATTGATATATAATCAGAAATCTGCAGGGACACAAGCTACCTCGGAATGTGAATAAAATAGCCAGCATGAAACCAACTCTATAGGCTATTTACCTTCCCTGTACAAACAGAACTGCTTGCTGATAGAGCATGACCCCCAGCACCTGGCTGTCAGCCAGCAGGGGCAAGTTTCTATCAGGTCATAGAATCTGTGTGTGCACAGCAGACAGACTGTAGACTAAAATGTCAGTTTCCCTCCTGACGTCAATCTCCCCCTTTCTCTTGCTAACAGAACATATTTTTTTTCTTTTTTTCAAGTGTGCACCGCTTTGGGAAATGACCTCATTTTCCAGGTCAGTAGTGAGTTCTGAGTAGTCTAAACCACTTGCTAATCCTGTGACCCTTACTAGTGATCAGGTTTGAGAAGATCCAGGCCCTTCTAGAGTTCATTGCACTACTGAGTGCATCAGCTCTGAAGCCACTCCATTGTTGGACTGCGTGTTATGGGATATGATACATTTCCTTTCTATTTAAGCCAGTAAAATTGGAGCTTTCTGTTTCTCCAATCAAAATCTCTTAATGGGCACACAGGCATTTATTTCTCTTAATAATGACCAAAGGAATTCATTTACTAAGGACTTTGGGCAGATATTGGGGAAAAAAAAAAAAAGAATTATTTGATCAGAGCTTTTAGTAGCAAACAAAATCACCTCCAGATTATTATATTCCATAATATTTTTGTGTCCACTGTAATGGTAATCAGCAATTTAAAAAAATCTTTTTGTTCCTCTCTGGCTAAATGGATTGTAGTAGCCTCCATTATATTATTCTGACACTAGTTCCATGGCGTGTGGCCAATTCCTAGGACTGCAGTGACGTAAGTGGATGGGAGTTTATTTCTCTCTCTCATAAAATTATGTCTGGAGCTGGGATGCTCCACTCCACCAAGCCTTGAGTTGCCTTCATCTACATGGTGTAAGGTGGCTCAGCCCCAGGTCCACATTTCAACCAGAAACAAAGGGGAAAGAGAAGAGGACATTCCCAGTCTCTTTAAAGGTCAAATCTGGAAGTAGCACACAACATTGTACTCATATTCTGACAGAGAAAAGTTACTTGTGAGGCTACGTGGCCAGCCCCCAAAGCAGTTGGGAAATATCTTTATTCTGGGTGTGATGTGCCCCACTAGAAACTGTTCCTAAGAAGGAAAGGGCGAATGGATGATGAGCGGACAAATGTCAGTCTCTGCCTCATCTGGTGTCTTTTCTGTCTCCTTTTATCATTACTCAAATACCATTCACTTGTCTCCAGTCTCAGAGTTTCATATTTTCATGCAGGAAAAGAAAAAAGTCTTCTGGCAAGAAGCTACTTCTTTTTTATTTCTAACAGAATTGAGTATTTCCTTGGTGATTTTTTTTTAACAATATATATTTTTCACTTTCTATATTCCCAGGCATGAGAAATTAGACCTCTAACTCTCAATAATATCCATAAAATTGTATTCACCCCTTCTATTAAAAGGTATTGCCACAATAACCTTCTGAAGTTGTGCAGATAAATAGAGTTCGCATTCAGTATTGCCATAAACTGAAAGCAGAGGCATAATTCTAGAAAATTCTGTAGTTGGATTGACGTTTACACCTGCTGATTATTTTGTTCTCATGTCACATACAAAGGCACTACTAAACCATGTAGAACCACATGTCCCACAGACTAAAGCTTTTGGAGTTACAAATTGAATATGATATTTCATGTAGCACTTGGAGTAATATCAGCTTCTGATTTACATTTCTAACAGAAGTCCTAGGAGGTTTAGCTTTTATTCTTCTACCACAATCACTGAAATCATGCTGTTTTTAGCAACTAAGCTATTCTTAGAAGAAACATTCACCAAGGGGAAAAATTCAGTATATTCTTTCTTATATTGAAAATAAATCAGTAATACTTGTAGGGGAAAATTGTTTATTCTACATGCATGAATTGGTTATCCAGTATATATATGGCTTTCTGCTAGATGCTACAGGCACACAGAGATGATGCCACAGCCACCATGCTGGAGAAACACGTCATCTAATGGGAAGACAAGACATGTCTGTGTGAAACAGCATAGCCACGTGGCAACATGTAATTGTGCCGGGGAATGTCCCACAGAAATCCAGGATGCTTAAGGGGCTTCAAACCCAGTTCCCGCATCGCCGTGAACACACCTCATAGTCATGTGTGTCACATTGCTTGTGTGCATACCACTTGCCTACATGTGGAGCTGCTGTGGGGCTGCTGGTGGGGTGAGCAGGAGCTGCCTTCTATTCATTTTTGTATCCTCAGCAACGACCCCTGCATTCAGCACACTCGTTGTGTCATGAATGATGCCCTGAGAAAGGAAAAAGTTTGGAATCCAGAATGGGGAGCTTCATTAAGCGCACTGAGGGTTGGAAAAATTTGGCTTGAAGTAGTGACTGAAATATTTCAGGCAGAAGATTCTGCACCAGAGTGAAGGGACGGAAAGCCGGGCAGCTGCAGAGAACACGGCCAGGGAGGAATGAGTAGGCGATGGGGAGGAGTCGTGGGCTCATGGTGCCTGATCAAGAACAGGAGAGGGAAAGGGAGTCCGGCCCTGCGGGCTAAGGATTCGGGACTTCATCCTGCAGACCACGGAAGCCAGGCAAGGGCTTCCTGGGGAAGTGACATGATCAGATCTTTTGGAAAAAGTAATCTAGTGTGAGGGTGAGGAGAACGGGTGGAAAGGGGGTTCACTGAAAGTCACAGAGACCACTGTGACGGTGACTATCTTGTGTGAATATACAGCCTTCCGACCTTATAAAACAGGAATCGCTATTTATCTTTTCTCCTTCTACTAGTGAAGCAGCATTGGTAGTCCCGAGTAACTCCCCAGGGTTCCTTATCTCACGCCAAGAAAATTAAGTACACAGACACGTGGGTGGGTTAAGGAGTGGAAAGTTTAATAGGCAGAAGAAAGGAGAGAGGAGAGCAGCTGCTTGCAAGAGTGAGAGATGTCAGGAAAAAAAGGTCAAGGTGGCAGATCACAGCAGATTTTATAGGCAGCCTTGAGGAGGCAGTGTCTGATTGACGTAGGGCTCACAGATTGGTTTGACCAGGTGTGACATTTACATAGCACGCAGAGAAGGCTCTTGGCCCCACCCTAATCTTATTATGCAAATAGACTTTCCACTTGATGGGGCCATCTTTCTGCTCCTGACTGTACAGGTGGCTGGCAAAAAGAGAAGATGGAGCTGCCATTTCGAACATGGCTAGTCCCAGGGACTATATTCCTATGGGCACAACTGCCAGCATGTACCCATGCAAGTTTCCAGCATGCTTGTTTGTGTCTGCAGCTCGATTTTACAGGCTGCTCTTTGTTGGAAAAGAAAATGATTTGGGGGCTGCTTTTCGTTAAAAGGAAAACCTTACCGAGGACTTCCGCACCCTCACTGTCTGCCTAAATAATTTCTTTTTAACTCCTATATCACTAGTTTTCAGAAATTATTTTAAGAATTTTAGGTTTGTAATATCATATGCATTTAAGGCTGAAACCTTGGGGATGTGGAAGATTTGGATCATTATTTTATTTTAGAGATTATTTAGAAATTGAATTCCTAACCACTCTCTGTATAATATGTAATAGCTAGTATGGTACACTATAGAATATTTATACTCACCCACCTTTATTATGCTGCATAATTTGCTGCCTTTCATTGTTTAATCGAAAAATATGAGTTTAATATTTAAAAGTCTTAAATAGCAAATTTTCCTTACTGTTTCCTCAGCATCTACCATGGTATCCAACACACATATAATTGTATAAGAGGGTTTCATATTGAAAAGTCCCATGAGTGACAAGATTTGCAGATTTATGAGAGACTTTCTACCAGTATTTGAGAAGTGATGGCAGGTGTAAGGGGTGGAAGGTGACAGCCACCCTTCTTGACTCAGATATCCCAACATCCACGTGCATGCACCAGTGAACATGAAAAAGTGAAAGACAGGAAAGACCTTCTGACCATGACATTCCAGCCGTGTTACCACATGAGCGTCTTCCCACTCTCGTAACCCATGGTTTCTATTTAGCAAGGATGTTTTTTTCTGAATTAATTTATTTCAAAAATACAAACAAAAGCAAGTAAAAAATCCCACAAAGCTAATTTATAACAACCCTAGATATTTTCAGTGTCTCTAGATCATTTAACATCAGTTCACTGGGAATCACAGCCCACCCTGGAACAGACAGAGTATGGAGTAAACTCCTGAGTAGGGAGCTGGGTCCAGACTCAGACACACACACATACTATATACATACACCCACACTCACACACACACACACCCATATACACACACCTGTTTCGCAAACTAGATCCAGAAATAAATTTCTTACCATTTTACCTATGAAAAAGTTATTTTTTTACTTAAGTGAACCCTGAAACTTGTGCATTTGAATTTTAATCCAGTTAGTTTTACACAGATCCCAAAGTCTCCAGGCCAAATTTTTCTGCAAGGAGAAGCATTTCGTACTTGTAGATACATAGATAGATTATATATATGTGTGTGTGTGTGTGTGTGTGTGTGTGTGTGTGTGTGTGTGTGTGTGGAGAGAGAGAGAGATAGGATAGATAGATAGATAGATAGATAGATAGATAGATAGATAGATAGATAGATTTTTAATAGAGCTAATTATAGTGAAAATTTTACATTGAAATTAGTTTTTTGTTTCAGGGAACGGTATGAAGGTGAAGATTTGCAAATGTTTACCCCAAACCACTTCTTTATTAAACACTTTTGGCATCTATCTAATTTCCTTGTATGCATGTATCTGCGGTGTTTGCAAAGACTTTTTCTATGTATCCCTAAAAGTGGGGTCCATTGTAACAGTTCCAAAACATTCCTCAAAGCTGTTCTTTTATAATCTCATCATTCTCATCCATGAGCACCTCCATTTCCCAAGCCTGGATAACAGACGCAGGTAATCCACCTGCGTGTCTGATATTCAGATTTACAATTCCCTTGCTGGTAAGACTGACGTGATTTTTTTCAGAGCACCCTGACTCTTTCCAAAGGGTAGGTGCCCTAGAGCAGCAGGGACAGTGCTCCTAAATAGCCTTACACATTTGCAGTATATATGTCTATGGCCACTCACATGTATAAGCCCCCTAAAGAGAAAATCTTCTCCTTTTCACCTATTTTGGATTCTGCCCAGGTTCCTTTCTTTGGGGTGGTCTTACTGGGCCACCTACCTTAGGACACTTTTAACTCATTTAGTTGATTTCTTCCAACACTGGGTCATTAAAACGTGGGAGTGCATCAGTTACCTCGGCAATGTTGCTGGGCGAGGGTGGGGGGTGGCATTTGCACAATTTTTTTTTTTTTTTTTTTTGGAGACAGAGTCTTGTTCTGTCATCCAGGCTGGAGTGCAGTGGCATGATCTCAGCTCACTGCAAGGTCCACCTCCCGGGTTCATGCCATTCTCCTACCTCAGCCTCCTAAGTAGCTGGGACTAGAGGTGCCCACCATCATGCCCAGCTAATTTTTTGTATTTTTGGTAGAGATGGGGTTTCACCGTGTTAGCCAGGATGGTCTCAATCTCCTGACCTCGTGATCCGCCCACCTCGGCCTCCCAAAGTGTTGGGATTACAGGCATGAGCCACCACACCCGGCCTTGCACAATTATTTTTAAGGCTGGACAAATGATGGAACTTCTGGAACTTGCATTCAGGTAAAATAAACATTATTATCAGGTGGTGGGGTGCTATGTTCTGTTTGAAGCAATAAAATATCCTGTAGGTAGTTGAAAATAGGAAACTGAAATTTGATGTGTTAGGATTTTGGTAAAGATTTGAATTATCATTAGAAAGGAATTGTTGAAGCTCTCCAATAATTGGTCTGTTCTCTGAAGTAGAGCAGATTGACAGCCTTTTCNTTTTTGAGATGGAGTCTGGCTCTGTCATCCAGGCTGGAGTGCAGTGGCATGATCTCAGCTCACTGCAAGGTCCACCTCCCGGGTTCATGCCATTCTCCTACCTCAGCCTCCTAAGTAGCTGGGACTAGAGGTGCCCACCATCATGCCCAGCTAATTTTTTGTATTTTGGTAGAGATGGGGTTTCACCGTGTTAGCCAGGATGGTCTCAATCTCCTGACCTCGTGATCCGCCCACCTCGGCCTCCCAAAGTGTTGGGATTACAGGCATGAGCCACCACACCCGGCCTTGCACAATTATTTTAAGGCTGGACAAATGATGGAACTTCTGGAACTTGCATTCAGGTAAAATAAACATTATTATCAGGTGGTGGGGTGCTATGTTCTGTTTGAAGCAATAAAATATCCTGTAGGTAGTTGAAAATAGGAAACTGAAATTTGATGTGTTAGGATTTTGGTAAAGATTTGAATTATCATTAGAAAGGAATTGTTGAAGCTCTCCAATAATTGGTCTGTTCTCTGAAGTAGAGCAGATTGACAGCCTTTTCTCTTAAAAGAAGCAAGCTTTGGGCCAGTTGTGGTGGCTCACGCCTGTAATCCCAGCACTTTGGGAGGCCGAGGCAGGCGGATCATGAGGTCAGGAGATTGATACCATCCTGGCTAAAATGGTGAAACTCTGTCTCTACTAAAAAATGAAAAAATTAGCCGGGCATGGTGGCAGGCATCTATAGTCCCAGCTACTCGGGAGGCTGAGGCAGGAGGAGCGCTGAACCTTGGAGGTGGAAGTTGCGGTGAGCCAAGATCGAGCCATTGCACTCCAGCCTGGGCAACAAGAGTGAAACTCCATCTCAAAAAAAAAAAAAGAGAGAGAGAGAGAGAAAAGACGCAAGCCTTACAGGTCTTCGTAGACATGGAATGAGGCTGCTCCAATTCCTGCTGGTCTCTGGAAGGGCTAAGAAAATGGAAGGGACAATTTCCTCTAAAAGTATGATTTTTCAAACCAGGGTACCTGATATGGAAGATGATACCCAGTGCCACAGGAGAAGGTGCATTTCCCTAGACACTGGGGCAGGACTGGGTGGGGAATGATACTTTTATGTTGAACCAAACACGTGATGAATCTTCAAAAAATGTCTGAATTTACAGCCCTTCCTTTGGGCTATGACCTCCAGACATTCCAGGTAGTTTTGTTCTCTTTGTTCTCTTTCCTGTGCTGTCCAGGAACACCTGTGAGGGAGAGTTTGAGAAGTGTGCATTTAAGTGATGGCAAGAAGCCCGTGTGCACAGTCATGGCCCGGTGAAAAAAAAAAACAAGTTGGCTAAAACATCAGAGTGGTGTGAAATGAATAAAGGGTTTTGTTTTGTTTTTTTGATGCTTCTTACGTAAAATGCTTTTGCTGCTCTGTTGTTTTATAACATGCTCAATAAGTTTCACTGGTCTACAAAGTAGATTAATGTTCCTGTATTATTTTATTTATATACCATGGAAAAGGAATTGGTCCCACAAGGATTGACATTAATTTGTGTCAAATGATATTTTCTTCATCATCAAAATGTGAGCAATTAAATCTCCACTTCTCAAATGTGAGAAATATATGAAAGAATGTTTAACCCATGAACAATTTTCCCGCCAGAGATAAAATCAGTTGTACAAATAATGTTTATAAATCTTTTTTGATTTCGAGAATATTTTATACCTTATCTTGCAGAAGACAACTTATATGTAGAACAGCCTCTTTCAACACGGCCTCACTTAAACTGAGCTGCTGTAATTCTATGAATGGGCTATACTTCATCCAAATGTGCAGGTTTAGATGTTTTATTACTGGAAACCGAAACTGTGTGAGTTTAAAGAGAAACCAGCCATCTCTCTGTCCCAGTGCTGTGAGATCATAAGTAAGCCATTTACCTTTCCTGTGCCACTGTTTCCTGTTCCTCTGCAAAAGGAGGCGCCTTCCATCTCTAAGACTTGGAGCTGTCTTGCATTCTGATATTGATATTATCAGAGCAGATGGGCTAATGTGTGACTCCCCTCACTAAACCTGTGAACTTGGTGCTCACTGTGGCCCCAGGTGAGGTAGCTGGAGGGACACAGCCCATCAGCCACAACCAGGTGTCAAAATCATCCCCATCCTTGTCTTCTCACCTTCCCTGAGGCATCAACTTTCAGCAATCACTCATCAAGTCAGATATTGGAAGATGAGACTCTTGCCTTTCAATACCCTACATTTCACTGTAACAGGAAGGCATGCGCTGACTAGGGAGAGGAATCTGTGGTTGTGGCTCGTACATCTCATAGACATAAGACAGCTGTTTTAAGTGACAGACTCCTAAATTAAGATTTTCAAACAAGACTGTTCTTGTGAATATCAACACAATAATTCAGATAAAACAAAGCAGGATTCCTGCCTTCTAAGCTAGAACCATGAGGCAGGCAAACTTGACTTCCTCAGCCCTTGGTACACAGTATGAGGCCTCAGGGAAGGCCTTATTTACTTGGCTCCTTTTTTCAGTTGTGGCTTAATTTCCAAGAATTTTCATCCAGCCTCTTAGTTTCTCACTGGACTTCACCTAATCATTCAAGACAAATAGTCACCTCCCCAAGAGATAATTATACCATCTCCCAAGGCAGTGTTTAATTGCTTTTACTGACAAGAAGTTACTCAATGTCTAACCTCAACCCTCTACTGCAGAAGTCTCAATCCCATGTATCTCGCAACAACTTTTCACAGCATTCTTGAAAACAATCAGATGTTAAAAGTACGGGTGTGTCCTGGAGTCAATTGTGTGTTATATGAGGGGCACTATTTGTACACAACCCCATATCCACTTGGACACAGTTGAGAAAGACCCTGCTGCTCTGCTATGATTTCTAGGATCTTTTCTCAGTGGGAGCTCTGCATGTTCCTGTCTTATTTCCCATTATCGCTGGGGTGCTAGTGGATACCACTGAGGGCTTCAAGACTGCTTGCCTCTCCAAAAGGGTTAAGGCATCGCCTTTCCTTCGTGGAAGGGGCACAAGAATACCTCCTGGAGTGTATGAGAGGCCACATTGCATTCCCACAGCTGTGCACCCACTACAGCTATGGAAGACTCTATTTCTTTAATATATCAGGAGATATTTGTAGCTGGGAGGTTTACCAGTATTCATTAATAAACAGAAAGAGAAAACCAGAAACCACCAATCAGAATAAAATCCTGTCTCAATATGACATGGCTAAGTAAAGTCACAAATGAAAATCTTTCCCCTGAGGATTACTTTAACAGTGACATTTTATGCATATATCTATGGAAATTCTTCTGTCCCACAAATATATGTTAAGTATTTTGAGGGATAAATAGATTTCTAAAACACAGTCTCGGATTAGGGGAATTTATTCAAGTTAATTCTAAGTCTCTGAGGACTGAGTGGGGGGAAAGAAATGTTTGAAAGCAGTGCTGTGTTAAAGGAGGCAGCAGTGCCTGCGGCCTTTGGGTAAACTGTGCTGACCTAGAGAAACGGTGTCTGGGAAGGGCCATCAGTCTCCCCAAGGGTTCTTCAGACAGCTGATTCATGCACTGTCAGAAAAGAGACTCCAGCCCTGTAGAGGCCAGTCTCATATAGAAGACTGGGGACCCGGAGAATGTTCTGATTAACAATAGCTTGGCCTGACCAGGAATATTAGAGTGTCAACGAAAGAGGAAACTCTCATTCTAGTAGTAAAAGGAAGTGCAAGGGAAGAAGATGCAGTGCGTGTCCTCTTTGCCTCCCCACCTTTTAGATTTTACAAGGTGCTACCCATGGGTAAATGTTCCTCACCCCACCCCTCAGGCAGAGAGAGGCCACAGCACTTGGCAGCAGAAGGCATCTTGCTGTGAATTAGAAGGCACCCCTCCCTCATGTGGGCATAGCACCCAGCAGGTTGTAAGGTCCAGGGAGGGGAACGCCCTATTTCCCAGCCCCTCTGGCCTTACAGGTGGAATTGTTTGTGTGAAGCACAAATTACAGAAATGTACGACAAATCCCTGGTGCCAAGTTCATACTTGGTGCTGTTGGGACTCAAGACACTTCACCCCTAAGTATGATGGTAGGAGACCAGAACATGCCACCCCAGAATGTACTTCTTTGGCATATTTTGAACTGTTTATTCTGAGAAATTGCAGACACAGGAGTGGCTCTGAATAGCTGTTCTTTTATAAAAGAATCTATATCTATAAAGGAAAACAATTGTCATAGGAATCTCACAAACCAGAGAAGATCTTATCACAGGAGATAAGATTGGAGGTGATATCTTACCCAGACAGGCTCTGTCACAGGTGATCACAAATTCTTCTGAGAGATGCACTGAAACAACTTTTACTACTTATGAGGCTTTCTATCTGCGTTACAAGATAGCCTTTGTTCATCATACATTTCTTCCCCTCACCCTTCCGTAACCTGTTACCACCTCCCAGCCAGAGGCCCCAAACCTCTATTCCTTTGTGTAGCCCAGGGATTCTATATAAACTCCAATTACCTAGCCCTTCTTTGGGCCTTATATTTTGAGGGACTCCCATGCATATGTATGTAATAAATTTGCATGTATTTTACCCTGTTGATCTGTCTACTGTCAGTTTATTTCATAGACTACATTATTGAAACTTCAGAGGATAAAGTCTTTTCTGTCCCCTACAGTGCTTAGCAAATGTTTGCAAATGAATGGATGAGTAAATGTAAAATTATATCAGAGGGTTTGCTCCTCAAGTAGCAATTACTGATGCAGTGAGATTTTATTTCATTATATTTATTTATTTATATTAATTCTATTTATATATTTATTTTTTGAATATTTCTATTTTATTTAAGATGTTAGAACTTCTAATGGTTATAGCAGGTAAACAAGAAAGGATTAACAAGACAGGACAACAAAAAAGAAGACAATAGGAAATTATCACTTAATATTTTAGTTTGTGTGCATTAAAGAAACTTTTGCCAATTGTTGTAGCCTAGGTACTTTTCAAAGTAAGCAAGAAGAAATTATTCAATACTCAAGCACAATACAATAAGCGAACCAAACACGTGATGAATCTTCAAAAAATGTCTGAATTTACAGCCCTTCCTTTGGGCTATGACCTCCAGACATTCCAGGTAGTTTTTGTTCTCTTTGTTCTCTTTCCTGTGCTGTCCAGGAACACCTGTGAGGGAGAGTTTGAGAAGTGTGCATTTAAGTGATGGCAAGAAGCCCGTGTGCACAGTCATGGCCCGGTGAAAAAAAAAAACAAGTTGGCTAAAACATCAGAGTGGTGTGAAATGAATAAAGGGTTTTTGTTTTTGTTTTTTTGATGCTTCTTACGTAAAATGCTTTTGCTGCTCTGTTGTTTTTATAACATGCTCAATAAGTTTCACTGGTCTACAAAGTAGATTAATGTTCCTGTATTATTTTATTTATATACCATGGAAAAGGAATTGGTCCCACAAGGATTGACATTAATTTGTGTCAAATGATATTTTTCTTCATCATCAAAATGTGAGCAATTAAATCTCCACTTCTCAAATGTGAGAAATATATGAAAGAATGTTTAACCCATGAACAATTTTCCCGCCAGAGATAAAAATCAGTTGTACAAATAATGTTTATAAATCTTTTTTGATTTCGAGAATATTTTTATACCTTATCTTGCAGAAGACAACTTATATGTAGAACAGCCTCTTTCAACACGGCCTCACTTAAACTGAGCTGCTGTAATTCTATGAATGGGCTATACTTCATCCAAATGTGCAGGTTTAGATGTTTTATTACTGGAAACCGAAACTGTGTGAGTTTAAAGAGAAACCAGCCATCTCTCTGTCCCAGTGCTGTGAGATCATAAGTAAGCCATTTACCTTTCCTGTGCCACTGTTTCCTGTTCCTCTGCAAAAGGAGGCGCCTTCCATCTCTAAGACTTGGAGCTGTCTTGCATTCTGATATTGATATTATCAGAGCAGATGGGCTAATGTGTGACTCCCCTCACTAAACCTGTGAACTTGGTGCTCACTGTGGCCCCAGGTGAGGTAGCTGGAGGGACACAGCCCATCAGCCACAACCAGGTGTCAAAATCATCCCCATCCTTGTCTTCTCACCTTCCCTGAGGCATCAACTTTCAGCAATCACTCATCAAGTCAGATATTGGAAGATGAGACTCTTGCCTTTCAATACCCTACATTTCACTGTAACAGGAAGGCATGCGCTGACTAGGGAGAGGAATCTGTGGTTGTGGCTCGTACATCTCATAGACATAAGACAGCTGTTTTAAGTGACAGACTCCTAAATTAAGATTTTCAAACAAGACTGTTCTTGTGAATATCAACACAATAATTCAGATAAAACAAAGCAGGATTCCTGCCTTCTAAGCTAGAACCATGAGGCAGGCAAACTTGACTTCCTCAGCCCTTGGTACACAGTATGAGGCCTCAGGGAAGGCCTTATTTACTTGGCTCCTTTTTTCAGTTGTGGCTTAATTTCCAAGAATTTTCATCCAGCCTCTTAGTTTCTCACTGGACTTCACCTAATCATTCAAGACAAATAGTCACCTCCCCAAGAGATAATTATACCATCTCCCAAGGCAGTGTTTAATTGCTTTTACTGACAAGAAGTTACTCAATGTCTAACCTCAACCCTCTACTGCAGAAGTCTCAATCCCATGTATCTCGCAACAACTTTTCACAGCATTCTTGAAAACAATCAGATGTTAAAAGTACGGGTGTGTCCTGGAGTCAATTGTGTGTTATATGAGGGGGCACTATTTGTACACAACCCCATATCCACTTGGACACAGTTGAGAAAGACCCTGCTGCTCTGCTATGATTTCTAGGATCTTTTCTCAGTGGGAGCTCTGCATGTTCCTGTCTTATTTCCCATTATCGCTGGGGTGCTAGTGGATACCACTGAGGGCTTCAAGACTGCTTGCCTCTCCAAAAGGGTTAAGGCATCGCCTTTCCTTCGTGGAAGGGGCACAAGAATACCTCCTGGAGTGTATGAGAGGCCACATTGCATTCCCACAGCTGTGCACCCACTACAGCTATGGAAGACTCTATTTCTTTAATATATCAGGAGATATTTGTAGCTGGGAGGTTTACCAGTATTCATTAATAAACAGAAAGAGAAAACCAGAAACCACCAATCAGAATAAAATCCTGTCTCAATATGACATGGCTAAGTAAAGTCACAAATGAAAAATCTTTCCCCTGAGGATTACTTTAACAGTGACATTTTATGCATATATCTATGGAAATTCTTCTGTCCCACAAATATATGTTAAGTATTTTGAGGGATAAATAGATTTCTAAAACACAGTCTCGGATTAGGGGAATTTATTCAAGTTAATTCTAAGTCTCTGAGGACTGAGTGGGGGGAAAGAAATGTTTGAAAGCAGTGCTGTGTTAAAGGAGGCAGCAGTGCCTGCGGCCTTTGGGTAAACTGTGCTGACCTAGAGAAACGGTGTCTGGGAAGGGCCATCAGTCTCCCCCAAGGGTTCTTCAGACAGCTGATTCATGCACTGTCAGAAAAGAGACTCCAGCCCTGTAGAGGCCAGTCTCATATAGAAGACTGGGGACCCGGAGAATGTTCTGATTAACAATAGCTTGGCCTGACCAGGAATATTAGAGTGTCAACGAAAGAGGAAACTCTCATTCTAGTAGTAAAAGGAAGTGCAAGGGAAGAAGATGCAGTGCGTGTCCTCTTTGCCTCCCCACCTTTTAGATTTTACAAGGTGCTACCCATGGGTAAATGTTCCTCACCCCACCCCTCAGGCAGAGAGAGGCCACAGCACTTGGCAGCAGAAGGCATCTTGCTGTGAATTAGAAGGCACCCCTCCCTCATGTGGGCATAGCACCCAGCAGGTTGTAAGGTCCAGGGAGGGGAACGCCCTATTTCCCAGCCCCTCTGGCCTTACAGGTGGAATTGTTTGTGTGAAGCACAAATTACAGAAATGTACGACAAATCCCTGGTGCCAAGTTCATACTTGGTGCTGTTGGGACTCAAGACACTTCACCCCTAAGTATGATGGTAGGAGACCAGAACATGCCACCCCAGAATGTACTTCTTTGGCATATTTTGAACTGTTTATTCTGAGAAATTGCAGACACAGGAGTGGCTCTGAATAGCTGTTCTTTTATAAAAGAATCTATATCTATAAAGGAAAACAATTGTCATAGGAATCTCACAAACCAGAGAAGATCTTATCACAGGAGATAAGATTGGAGGTGATATCTTACCCAGAAAGACTCTGTCACAGGTGATCACAAATTCTTCTGAGAGATGCACTGAAACAACTTTTACTACTTATGAGGCTTTCTATCTGCGTTACAAGATAGCCTTTGTTCATCATACATTTCTTCCCCTCACCCTTCCGTAACCTGTTACCACCTCCCAGCCAGAGGCCCCAAACCTCTATTCCTTTGTGTAGCCCAGGGATTCTATATAAACTCCAATTACCTAGCCCTTCTTTGGGCCTTATATTTTGAGGGACTCCCATGCATATGTATGTAATAAATTTGCATGTATTTTACCCTGTTGATCTGTCTACTGTCAGTTTATTTCATAGACTACATTATTGAAACTTCAGAGGATAAAGTCTTTTCTGTCCCCTACAGTGCTTAGCAAATGTTTGCAAATGAATGGATGAGTAAATGTAAAATTATATCAGAGGGTTTGCTCCTCAAGTAGCAATTACTGATGCAGTGAGATTTTATTTCATTATATTTATTTATTTATATTAATTCTATTTATATATTTATTTTTTGAATATTTCTATTTTATTTAAGATGTTAGAACTTCTAATGGTTATAGCAGGTAAACAAGAAAGGATTAACAAGACAGGACAACAAAAAAGAAGACAATAGGAAATTATCACTTAATATTTTAGTTTGTGTGCATTAAAGAAACTTTTGCCAATTGTTGTAGCCTAGGTACTTTTCAAAGTAAGCAAGAAGAAATTATTCAATACTCAAGCACAATACAATAAGCGACTGAAATATGTTGAACAGGTGCATGTGTGTGCACGCACATGCACGTGTCTGAACACATGAGTGTCTGCTGGAGGCTGGAGCCTCCAGGTTCACAAGAGCCAGTTATGCACATCTTTTTCTGGCTCCATGTTCAGCAACTTCATGTTGGCAGCTTGAAACTGACCATGATGAGAGTATTTATGAGACTGACTTATTTTTTAGGAAGGTTGGAAAAGAGCTGGTTTATCAGCCCACTACTGTATGTGAGTGATCATTTAATTATATTCAAGCCTCGGTCTTTAGAGGATACACAATACTAAATTGTATATATACACAGATTGGGGTTACAGGCAACTTAAACCTATCTTTCAGTTAATCTTTTGTGTTATGTTTGTTATATATTTGAGACATTGGTATAATTTGATTTAAAATATTTGATACCCATATTTATAACATTATCTAAGTTATTGGGTTGTTTACCAAAAATGACTTTAAATAATTTTTTTATTATATCTGTAGGCTATTCTATAGCCAAGTAGTATACAGAACATTTTTAGCATCGATAATTAGAATACCTATTTCCAGATTAACATAGAAACATTTCTGATGCAATGCATTAAATAGAATAATTTTTTAAAATAGTATAAGCTTCAAAGATCCCAAGTATACGGATACTAAGTGCAGGTAGATTCTCTTGTCTCTGTTCATATTTTAATACTTAGGCTCTGGGAACCTGCCTCTTACGGCCTTCTCATAAACTAAACTTTTCCTCTTTTTGCTTTCTGATCATTTTCCCTTCTCTGGTTTTATAATAAAAGCATCCCTTAAATTCATGCAGCACTGCATTTCTCCTGCTCCCAACATCCCTGACCCGTTGGCCCTTTTATTCCAGTATTTAGAGGGCAAAGCTGAAAGCAAGATGTTGGAGTGCAGGGAGAAGAGATCAGAGCAGCCTACTCACAGGCAGGCTAGGCTCCAGGAAGAAAGTCCTCAGGACCTGGAAAAAGTGAACCCTTATCTACAGGCCCAGGAACAGGACAGATGACACTCCTAAACTTTCTGAGGCTTGCAACTCTACAGAGCAAATTTTTAGTGTAAAGTTTGTTCTCCTGTTTTATAAGAGATGGCTTTATACTATATATCCTGTGGCTTCACCCATTCATCTCACATCTCACACAGAACCCTACACACACACACACACGCGCGCGCACACACACACACACACACCCTTTAGAAAATAAATGAATGTGTTGACTCAGAAATCTTATTTCCACATTAAGAGATGAAATATCATTTGCTTAGACAGAGTAGACATAAGAACAAGCTACAACAAACATACTTGATGTTTTGAAATGTGTAAAAAATTTAAGAAATGTTAAAACCAGGCTGCAGAATTTCACGTTGTTTCCTGTGCTCTCCTATGTCAAATGGATGCAAGGACAGCAGCCAGCCCTGCTCTCCTGACAGGCTCCGTCCTGCGTACACCTACTCATTGGGAAGGAAAGCAGATGAGTGTCTCCCTCCAAACTCTTATGATGTTGTGCACTGATAAGAGGTGAAGGTATAATTTTGAAAACTTTTACTCATCAAGACTCCTTTGCAGAAATATCTCTTCACCTCCATATTCACCATTTTTTGTTTAGTATTTAATAAATGTAACATCTGTGCAAGCAGAGGAGGTTACAGTTGTTTGAGGAAATTCAGCTCTGAAAAAGCATAATCCCTCTGGAATTCAAAATCTTCAATTTAAACTAATTTTTGTTTTAACTACTATTGAGTGTAAAGATAGTTTTAAGCCTGGGCAGCATAGTGAGGCCCCATTTCTACCAAAAATAATAAAAAAAATTAGCTGAGCATGGGCGCATGCACCCGTAGTTCTAGCTACTTGGGATACTGAGGCAGGAGGATCACTTGAGCCCAGGAATTAGAGACTACAGTGAGCTATGTTCATGCCATTGTACTCCAGCCTGGGCAACACAGTGAGACCCTGTCTCTGGAAAAATAAAAAATAAAATATTGTTTTGAAATATCTTCCTATAGATACACAAAACAATTTTTTTTTCTATTTGGGAGCATTTCATTCAGAACACTTCTGCCTAATATTATATGGAGTTATTTTTCACAGGTGCTGGAAATACAAGACTAGACCACTCTTGCTGCTCAGGGAGTCCACAATCTAAGATAATTCCAACATCCTTTTGTCAGTGCTATGATAGATCTATGCGCAGAAAACTGATATTATTTTCTGGCCTTTTCACAAATAGAAAATAGTGGAAACTAGTAAGGGATTTTTATGTTAAAAAATATTTAATCAAAAAATAATGAGAACTATCTGGATAGGAACATTTTTTTAAAAATTCATGGATTAAATTGTGTTCATTTTTTTCCTCTTACTTCCCAAGCGATATGCGAAATGTTATTCCCAATCTCTCTCTTGCTAAGAGGCTCTTCTCTGGTCACAGGTGCTATCCATGCTTGATGGGTTTCTCAGATGGTATTCTGAAAATGGGTTTGCTTCAGTGTTGGCAAACGTTTTGCAAAAGAAGAAAAACAATAACAGGAGGGAGAAGAGGAGGAACAGGGAAGGATAAAAGGATAACATTTTAAGATAAATACTTACTGTCCATGAAACTGATTTATAAAACAATGTCACCTCATTGAACACACGTGAGATGGGGAAGACCTTTTTCACCATACAATAAATGTTAGCAATAGGGACTTTGACAACATGATAATGATGGCCTTACGAGCTATCACATAGCTAGTTCCATGGTGAAGTGTTCATGGTAATGGCCAATTGAGTTATTTTGTGATTTTGCGCTTAATGCAAAATGACACCATGAAAAGCATTGCAATTGGTGTGAATCGCCATTGTCCGTGAGCAAACTCTAGTGTGAATCTACCGTGTCACTTTTTCTGTCTCTGTCTAGAGAGGCTCTGTCTAACAGGAGATACACATTTGTATTTTTGTTACATGTGAACCTATTTTATTCTCAATTTATATATGAATCCCTTTCAATATGATTGATAAGAAACCATATTGACTTAAAATAAACTAATGTATCAGTGGATATTGCCAGAAAGTTTTATAAAAATTTAGTTATCTCTCAATTCTGTGATTGGTGCATGAAGCTGATTTGTTATGAGAATTCCTATCAAAAATATTTTCCTAGCATAAATTATCTTAGCATAATAGCTACACTGGATTCAGCCATGTCTTTATTATGGAAAAATAAAATAGAAACTAATATTAAAGTATGTACCAAAACATAATGCATTTAGAGTTTTTTTTAAAAAGCAAAAAATTTATTTTTCTTGCATACAGGCTAGTGTTAGGAGATGGAAATTTAAAGGACTTCCATTTATTTTTGTCTTGAAGAGCATCAAAGATAGATAAGTAAGTTTGAACATGCAAACATGAAGTTACCTGTTACTTTGACCTTCCTCAAATGTAGGTATACAACTTCTGTCATCTAATGTTACCTATTTCTTTACTGATAAGACGTCACTGGGCTTTTTGTTTGTGTCTGTGTGATGGGATTGAGGTAGAAGGGAAGTACCCTAAAAAGGACCTCTGTTCTCTACAGAAGGGAAAGCTACAGGAATTGAAACTGATGTTCACAGATAGGACAATGCTGCTGTCATCTTTGCATTACATTTTCTATTATCCTTGGTCTGACTGTTTACTAGAAACACCAGCTTTCTGTAGCCTCAAGACAGTGAGAATGTCTTCTGTCGTGTACTTCTCAAAGTTGTTGCAGTGCCCTGTAGGGCATTCTAGCTGTTGTCCTAAATTGAGATGACAGTGTTGCTCATATTAAATTGCCTTCTCACTTGGCTTGGCATGCTGGGATCCATATCTATTAATGCAGGAGTGTCCAAATGTCCTGCCAGGAAAGCAATTTGTTCCTCAGTAGGGCGTCAGGGAAGCAGCTGGTCTAAGAAACCATCAGAGGTGATGTTGGGGGCAAGTTGTGTTTTTCTTGATTTAATGGAAAATTCTACAGATCCATTGCCCCGCTTGTCCTCACCACTTTTCAGCAAGGCAGCACGTATCCATCTTCAGCCCTCTCCTCTACCTCCCTTGCCTGTTTTCGGTCTCTTGTGGGGAGTCAGCCCTTCACACAGCCCAAGCTTTGGAATAGACATTCTGACAACAGCAAACACTTTATTAATGGATTTTTTAACGCCCTGGGGAGGCAGCACAATTTGGCAGCATTCAGTTAAATATCACGTTGAAAACCAACTTGGCTTTTTAAGAAACACCTCTCCCAGGAGAAGATTATATATATACATACCGCATCAATACTCGCTGTCCACATCCCTCCCGCCACCCCACCCAGCCCCAACAGAGCTTTCTCTGGAATGAAACTCATAAAATTCAATATTCTCAGTTTGTATCTCTGTTCTCATGGAGTACATGTCTGATGACTAATCATCAACCAGAATGTCAAGAGCAATGACTGGCCATCAAGGGCATGTTCATTGGGCATCAAGTGCATATTCATTGCGTACAAGGGAGGCTTGTCTGAAAGAGGCCTAATGAGCAAAAAATGTTCACCTGAGCTCCCACCTGAAAGCTGTTTATGGCCCCAGTAATCAAACTGAGAGGCCAGATAATCCAAAGATGAAAACAGACCTCCCAAATGGGCCAAGGTGAAGACCAGCTGGCCACTCCCTGACCTTCAGAGCCTGCCGCATTAGTAATGTGTGTAATAAAGTGTTGCTGTCTTAACATCATGGGACTATTCGGGATACTTTAAAATGTAGCAGTGATGCTTATATGAAGTGCACAGTCAGTGGTGATCTTTCTTTTCTTTGAGGGCAGAGTTTATTCAGGTTTTTGCTCAAATATGAAAATGACATTTAATACTTAAGTGGAAAGCAAGCTTCCCCAGGGCAACCACTGTATCTTTAGCGCACTCTTCTATGCAGTTGAGTTTCTGCATAATTTCCATGGAACTGTAATACAATGGAATTTCCATCCTAATTTTATGCTTTACTTTCGGTAATTTGTCAGACCTGCAACAATGGATGAGTAACAAATTCTTGGAAATGAAAAATATGTAATTCCACAGTGCAAAATGAATATATGTAGGCAAATGGGTAATGCGTTGCTCATATATGGTCATTGTTTATCACTCTCTTGTTCTTCATTTTGTCCAGAACTAGAAGTCTCCTGCTTCATCAGCCCAACCTAAGACTCACCCCCAACTCTGACACCATCTAATAATTGTTAATCTTGGTAGCTCTCTTACGACTTTGAGATCCTACTGAGGACAAACTCATTTAAGTCCCAGGATTAATAAGAAATCTGTCTTCACATATGGGAGAAGAGGCCAGTAAACATGAGTTTATTAGTAATAATGCCCATTATACTATAAATACATTATACTATAAATAATAGTTACATGTTTAATTAAGCTCTGTAACTTTGTGTCTAACTGAACCCTGATTTCAACAAGCATTTATGGGTACTGACCCTATATCAGATACTAGGTAAGCATCTGTGATACAAAGATGACTATGAGGAGTTTCTTATGTCTTTATGTAAAATGTCTTCACTACATTTTGATTTGGAAGACCAGCATTCTCGTCATAAGTCAAGCCTACTCATCAGCATTGGAGTTCTCTTTTATCATAATCAAGGTATTTTGAAGATTCAACTGTAGATTCATGAGCCTACTTTCAAATATGTTATTCGAGTCACCAATTAAATGAGACCCAGGATTCAAACTTTAGGGAATCTTTAGCCATAATCTTCTTTGTTAATATTTAACTATTAACCACTAACTTTTAGATATGGCCAGATTTTTTTTCCTCCTCCTAGAACATTTCAAAATAAAGAATTAATTATTGGCTGGGCACAGTGGCTCACTCCTGTTATCCCAGCACTTTGAAAGGCCGAGGTAGGTGGATCACCTGAGGTCAAGAGTTTGAGATGAGCCTGGCCAACATGGCGAAACCCCATCTCTACTAAAAATACAAAAAAATTAACCGAGCATGGTGATGGCCGCCTGTAATCCCAGCTACTTAGGAGGCTGAGGCAGGAGAATTATTTGAACCCAGGAGGCAGAGGTTGCACTAAGCCAAGATCATGCTATTGTACTCCAGCCTGGATGACAGAGCAACACTCTGTCTCAAAAAAAAAATGCATAGAGAGATTTGAGCATAGACAGAAGCCAAGAAAGTGAAGAAAGCTCAGGAGAGTTTCAACCCATCATGTACCCATCATTTGTCATCAAAGACTCATAAGCATGGCCTTCCATCAACTGTGCACCTGCCTACAGTAAGAACATGCAAGCCACAGCCAATCTCTACTGGTGAGGCTGTTACTGGGAAACACAAGTTTTCTCAAGCTGTTCCTCCTCCCCATCCTCCATTAATACACTTCCTCCCTTTTGACATTGCTGCCGCTCCTCTTTAGAAAGAAATTAGATCAGCTTAGGTGATTTTTCTCTTTCACCTTCTAATTGTTACCAAACCCTACTTCTTTGAGGTGGTTTCAGACTGAATGACAATGTGTTCTTCTTCTGATCCTGGGTGTGGGCAGGAGAATAAGATGGAGGAATGCGCTGAAGTCCACTACTCTATTTCCTCTAGATTCTCTAAGGTTCTTTAAGAATTGCATCGTCAATGAAGATGATGGCTAAATGTAAAAAATGATCTTACCCTTCATGTAAATGGAAATTATTCAAGTACACCATGAGGGCTAACCTTATGTAAAATTGTAAAGAAACACATAACAGATAAGCTCATATCTTTTTGCTTGTTTACATCTCTTCCCTTTCATGGTGCCCTTGTAAGTTCTCCATCACAGCTGCCTATTCCTCATCTCCAGCCCACATTCTCCTTGGGCTCAGCCCATCCAGATCTGATCAGAGCTCCCTCTGAGCTCTCCATGCTTTGGAGGGAGATATGTTACTACCCTGATACTAATCAACATTGCTAGACAGGTAGAAGTCTGGAGGATAAGCTTAGTGCCTGGACTTTAGAGTAATTGGTGTCTGCATTTTAATGGAGGCTCCTGTCTCATCATTCAGAGCAATCCTGCTGGTATTTTCTACTAGATGAGGAGGGGAGATAGGCCCTTTATGCAGGCCTGCCGGAGGTATTTAAAGGTGAGCAGGATTCAGAGGGGAACCTTGAACAGCACCGCCTCTCTCTTCCCTCCCTCCTTCCCCAGCTTGGAAAGGCAGACCCCCTCCCTACTTGGTATTGAACATTCCACCTTTTTCACTGACAGTGCAATCTCCCTCAATTAGCCTATACTCCCAAAGCAAAGACTTGGCACGAGGGCTTATTGTCTCTGGATGTTAAAAGTACATTGCATTACAAACATCTGTGCTCTCTGTCTGAAGTCTCAAGAGGAGTTTATCATTTACTTGCATCTGGACATGAGTGCAGTTTTTTCCCAGAGTTGTGTGCTCAGGCATTTGTGTAGACAGAGGGAGATTCTCTTGTGCTCAGCCTTCCTCTCCCTGGCATTGGTGTGGAGGCCTGCTCTCTGAGTGAGAGCTGCTTTCTATTTGACTCAATTCAGCCAGTGTTCACCAGGTGCCTCTTCTGTGCAAGGCAGCTGCTGGGGGCTACTATAGGTGGGTGGGATGCATAGCCAAGTGTCAAGGCACACCGCCCGCCCTCTGCAGCAGGCAGGAGGATGCGTGGACACTTGCAATGGGCCCCTGGACAGGAGCCATGGTTCACCTCACCAGGGGGCTAGGTGAGTGGAGGCTGGGCTCGTGCTGCTGGGAGGAGGCCATGGCGTTAACATTGCACCAATAATGCTCTTTGCCAGAAGGTGGTGGAACCCAGCAAGGGCAGATGTGAGTCTCGGTTCATCTCTCACCCAGAACCCTGGGACTGCACAACCAGGGGCAGTGTCCAGTGCCACAGCAGCCCGCACTTGGCCTCGCTGTCCAGGTTGGAGGTTGGCTACTAGCTGTTTCTGGGCCCTTCTGCTGCTTTCTCTGCACAGGACACTCTGTTTGTTCAGTAGCAGTGGGCAGCTTTGTGAAGTCCTCTCATCCTCTGGGAAGCAGGGCTGAGCTGTCCTGAGAGAATTTCCTCGCCAGCAGATACGCAGAGTGGGGGCCAGTCCCCCTCTCATGCACCTAGGTTGCCACCTCCCCGGCCCCATGGTGTGGAGTCATTGTCCAGCTGCCAGTGAGGGAGGCAGTGAGTGCCCCTGGCCCCATTTCCAGGCCAGTGACCTTCATCTAAGTTGTCTGGAGAGCTGGACTCACACATGCCCTCGTAGAAACCAAATCTCCCTCCAGCTTGAAGCCACCGTGCTGCCAACTTCTACCAGTCTCCCAAAGGAAATAATAGTCCTCTTGATTTCATGTATGCTTTACTTTTTATTTTGAAATAGCAATAGATACAATGGAAGTTGTAAACATAGCACAGAAAGGTCCCAGATGCCCTTAACCAGCTTTTTCCGAATGGCTACCTCTTACATAGCTAGAGTACAGTACCAAAACCAAGAAATTGACTTTGTTACAGTATATGCATATAGTTCTATTTATCAGAGATAGGTTTGTGCAACTACCACCTCAACTCTTGATTTCATCTTATAACTGTGTGGCTGGGTCTTTACCCAAGCAGAACCCCATGAAACCAAAAGATTCAGTGGTTTTGATGCACTGGGATGTCACCATATGAGTAACCAAATTTGGTGATTCTAGGTTGACTTGCTGCTCCCAGATCCATAAAGATTGGTCAACATGAATGAACCTAAAAAGACAGGTCAGTCACACAGAACCCTGCCCCAGCCAAACAAACTCACACTTGTCTATCATGAGCTCATGATTGAAAATGTGCTCCCCAGATAAAAGAAGGCATCTACTCATTTTGCTTCCATGTTGCTGATAGAATTACTTTTTCTGTTCTGGCTTTTCCAAGGCAATTACAAAACCCATTTGCTCCATTGTAAGTTGAAATCAACACTATTACTATGAACTCAAGAATACTGTCTTTTTACCCTAATTGGAAATAAATTAATCATTAAACCTGTGGATTAAATACAACTTTTAAAATAATACGTACAATAAGAAACAACTTACTGAAAGCATCAATTCAATAAATGCATCCACTGAAATGGTGACTTATTTAAGAGTCATGTTCCTATACTTTTCTTTTTTCTTTTTTTTTTTGTGTGTGTGTGTTTTTTGTTTTTTGCTTTTTTGAGATGGAGTCTTGCTCTGTCACCCAGGCTGGAGTACAGTGGCACGACCTCGGCTCACTGCAACGTGCGCCTCCTGGGTTCCAGCGATTCTCCTGCCTCAGCCTCCCGAGTAGCTGGGATTACAAGCATGTGACACTACGCCCGGCTAGTTTTTGTATTTTTAGTAGAGACAGAGTTTCACCATGTTGGCCAGTCTGGTCTCGAACTCCTAATCTCAGGTGATCCACCCGTCTTGGCCTCCCAAAGTGTTGGGATTACAGGCGTGAGCCACCATACCTAGCCCACTCTTCTTCTTCTTTTTTTTTTTTTTTTTTTTGAGAAGGAGTCTTGCTCTGTCACCCAGACTGGAGTGTGCAGTGGTGCAATCTTGGCTCACTGCAACCTCCATCTCCTGGGTTCAAGCAATTCTCCTACCTCAGCCTCCCGAATAACTAGGATTACAGGCACCCGCCATCACACCCAGCTAATTTTTGCATTTTTTTTTTTTTTTTAAGTAGAGATGGGGTTTCACCACATTGGACAGGCTGGCCTCAAACTCCTGAGCTCAGGTGATCCGCCCACCTCAGCCTCCCAAACTGCTGGGCTTACAGGCATGAGCCACTGCACCTGGCCCACTTTTCTTAAAGTAACACCTTGGAAACACTAGGAATGATCTGGCTGTGTTTTAAGGTTATATAGAAAAAAGTAATGGAGTTGGGCATTGTATTAGCAGTACCATAATGAAGCTTCTTAAAAGCCAGCTTGATGGTTATTTTTACAATTATAGGCACTACTTACAGGTCACTGAGATAAATCACATAATGTTGAACTTTGCAGTCTTGCAAGGAAAACAGTTTTCTCCTTTACCAGAAATTATCAAGTTATTAATTTTTTTCAGCGCATGTGTGAAAAGCCATTAGCTTCTTTTTTTTTTCTTTTCCTTAAATATCTAGCTGTACTAGGTGACTGTGCTTAAATGGTGATTTCCATTGACTAAAATCCCATCAGAAGAACCTTGAGGCCTGTCGAGGTGAAAGCTAACCCACTGCAAAGTGGATGCCGTCAGATTTGTAGTAGTGGATAAGGATGTAGAAGCCGAGAAGCACTGAAAATGGCAGTGTACTCAATTTTATCTTCCTTTATTCAGTGCTGTAATCAGTCCTAAGGGTAATTTGCTTTAGTTACCGTAGTAGCAGAATGATACACTGTTTCAAATGAAACACACGTGAAATAACACAACTCACTCCCTGTTTTAGATGATCCTGCTTTAAATGTTGAGATCTAGCTTCTCATAGCCTAAGCATCCCACGACCAAATGCCTGAAAATTAAGATTCATCTCTAAAGGCAGTATAGTCGTATAAGAATAAGCTCACCAAAATAACATTTACTATGAGTGCAATGTTACCAAAATATATGCACATGGATTAAAAACTCACAAGAAATCCAGAATCCAGAAAATTTACCAGGTTAATACGGTGATATTATGGGTCACTTTTGCTGTTTTTGTTTTAAATTATTTTAACGCTGTTCTGGGTTTTCAGGTAATAGGAAGGGGGGAAACAGTTGGATGCTGATTTCTCATTGGTACCGTGCATATATAAGAGATGTTCAGTAGATGCGGTTGGAGGGAGGTGTAACAATAAAAGCAGGATGTGTCAGTAGTGTGAATGTGCCCTTCCATGGCACGATTTAGAAAACAGCCTGGAAGACACTGCACGTTGGCCTCATGCTTTTTAAAGGAAATAAGACATGTATAGAGTTGCTTTTATGCATCTTGTGATGAAGATATTCCCTCTGGCCCATCTTTAACCAACAATTGGGCCTCTCAACTGCCACCTCAAAGTTCAGTCCTGCCTGAGACCAGGAGACACCCTTGGCTTCAGGGGAGAGGAACTCGGAGGACTCCCGTAGTAGGCACCATGACAGCAGCACCAAGGAGCTTGCTGCTCTGGACTTGCACTTGCCAAGGGCTGGGCTCCTGGCCTTTCCCCAGTCTTCCTGGCACTGGAGCCCTTCTGGTCTCCTGGTTCCCATAGCAACAAAGTTTTCTTTCAGGCCCTAGTCACTGGGTCCCCTTTCCCTGGACCTAGTCTCTTTACAGTGAGGTCCCAGATACCAGCCTCTAAGCATCAGGACAAGCGGCCATCCCCCAACTCCGGTTTCCTCCCCACCCATCACCTCCCTCCTAAGCCAGCGTGAGTCACAGACGCAGATCCTTAACCCTCTCTCGCTTTTTGTCACCTTGTCCCTTGTGTTCAGATCTGTTCAAGCTCATCCTCAAAATAGCTGGCCTTGGTTTTACTCTGTTTTCAAACCTTGCCTTCTTCACCATTTTTCCCCATAACTCCTATCACTCCCCAAAATAAAACTTTACCCCCAAAAAACTGTTCACAGTCCCAGTCCCAGCCTTATATGGTCTGACCCTATCCTGCACCTCAGGCCCAGTTTGTTTCTCAAGATCATGACCACATTCACCATCCAACTCCTGTCTGTGCAGTCTGCCTAAAGGGTCCTTGCCCAGTTGAATAAATAAATATCTTTCATTTGCAGAAACCTTGAGAAAGCAAGGCCTCTGGGTTTGTTTTTTTTTTTTTTTTCTACTCTCTGTACTCCTTTTTCATTGGTTCTCTCAGTCATTCAATCATTTTTTCTTTCAATCAATTGTTTATTTACAGTTCTTGAGATCCTAGTTGCACCAGGAAATATACTAGATAATAAGGTTACAAAGAAATACATTTCTGCTTTGAGAAGATCATAATTCCTGGGGTCCTTAAAATACAGCTATTATGGGTTGCACCAGAATAAACCAGAAGTGGCCAAAGCAATCAGTGAAGCTCCATAGACTCCCACGTGGATTCTACCAAGAGGCAGGGAGCAAAGATCGACACAGGAACTTGTAAGAGGAACAAGGTCTGCAGCCTCTGAAGCAGCACAGGGAACCTCAGGATGGGCCCGGAGCCAGCCAGCAAATGGGAGGGCTCCCGGCTGGTGGGGACGTGGAACCTTGTTCTTTGAGTAATGACTATTGGAATTCGGATTGTTACACAACCACCAACTTTTCATAAACCTTAATGATTCCCAAAATGCTGGCACATCAGTCGTCTTGATTAGTCCCCTCTACAACCCTCTTAGGTAGGTATTCTATTTGTCACCATTTTATAGAGGAGGGAACAAAATGTCAGGAAAGTTACATAATTTCCCCAAGGTGACCCAGCTTTCAGTGATGGATCTGGGATATAAGCCCCCCTCCCATGCTCATCGTAAAGTAGGGTTTTCCCTGCCTTCTCATGCGATGTCTTACAGGGGAAAGTCAGGCTTAAGTTAAAAACAGCAGCAGCAGCAAGACCCATACAGCATGGTCAGGTAGAAAATCGCCTCCTAGAAGGATTCCAACTTCGGGTTCCTTCATGTAGTGGCTCAGTTTGTTTACCTCCTTGCCCACATTTACCTTCAAAAATGTATCTTCTGAACAAACAAACAAAGCAGAGAGGGCTCTTTCAAAAAAAAAAGAGGGCTGTAATCCCAGCACTTTGGGAGGCTGAGGCGGGTGGATCTCGAGGTCAGGAGATGAAGACCATCCTGGCTAACATGGTGAAATCCCGTCTTTACTAAAAATAAAAAAAAAAAGTTAGCCGGACACGGTGGCATGCGCCTGTAGTCCCAGCCACTCAGGAGGCAGAGGCAGGAGAATCACTTCAACTCCGGAGGCGGAGCTTGCTGTGAGCCGAGATCGCACCACTGCACTCCAGCCTGGGTGACAGAGCAAGACCCCGTCTAAAAAAAAAAAAAAAGAAAGAAAACTGTATCTTAAGCTCAAATGGGAATATCCCATCACAGTTTGAGAATGTAATATCTTAAGAGGCAGCCAATTTGTGTGTGTGTGTGTGTGTGTGTGCACAACGTGCAAGTTTATTACATATGTATATATGTGCCATGTTGGTGTGCTGCACCCATCAACTTGTCCGCTTCCATCAACTCGTCATTTACATCAGGTATATCTCCCAGTGCCATCCCTCCCTTCTCCCCCTTCCCCATAATA
>NW_016804646.1:5525918-5551936 GCF_001698545.2 Rhinopithecus bieti
CCCCTCCCCCAGCCTCGCTGCTGCCTTGCAGTTAGATCTCAGACTGCTGTGCTAGCAATGAGGGAGGTTCCGTGGGCGTGGGACCCTCCTGGCCAGGTGTGGGATATAATCTCCTGGTGTGCCGTTTGCTAAGACCCTTGGTAAAGCGTAGTATTAGGGTGGGAGTTACCCGATTTTCCAGGTGTTGTGTATCTCAGTTTCCCTTGGCTAGGAAAAGGGATTCCCTTCCCCCCTTGCGCTTCCCAGGTGAGGCAATGCCTTGCCCTGCTTCAACTCTCGCTGGTCGGTCTGCACAAGCTGACCAGCACTGATTGTCTGGCACTCCCCAGTGAGATGAACCCAGTACCTCAGTTGAAAATGCAGAAATCACCCGTTTTCTGTGTCGCTCACGCTGGGAGCTGGAGACTGGAGCTGTTTCTATTTGGCCATCTTGCTCCACCCTCCTCGGAACTGAGGCAGCCAAATTTTTATTTCTGGAAACCAGTCTTTCATTTTCATGAGTCGCCAAAGAGGAAACTCCTAAACATCTGCTTTCCTAAGTGAGTGGAACTTGTCCTGGTCCTGACCTGAGAAATCAAAACCATGGCAAGAGTGGTTCTGTGGAGGCCAGATGGACTTTTCTCTGAGAGGCAAGAGGAAGGCAGGTTAATGTATGACTCCCAAAATTCTTATGCCTAGCAGTATTGATGAAACCATATCTAATGTTATGGAATATCATTAGCATGGGTATTATTTTTAAAGCCTAGAGATATTCAAAGAGAAAGGGAAAAAGCTGTGACACCTTAATTTAATTGGAAGTAATTATGCTAACTTCTAGCCCCCATAGCTATGTGCACCAGGGAGGCCAGGAGGATGGCAAAGTAAGAGTCAGGTGGACTTGCCTATCTGCATTTGCTCTACATAATCACATGTGTTTTCTCCTTGTGTAGAACAATCATCTCACAACACTAAAAGGTAGAAAGAGCTTCCTCTTGGTTGTGTGATTATTTTGAGTGCAGAGTTAATGACAAACCTTGTATACCAATTCACCAGGAATTTCAGTCCAAGCCAGGTGTGCTCAATATGGTGACCTGAAAGGAAGCCTACTCTGTTGACCTTGAGAAATGGGCAGTTGTTAGCACATCAAATGTGTCATCCCTACCAATGAGGTGTCCCTTCTGGTGGTCTGTTCAATATTTCTCCAGTATGAATTTACTTACAATAGCAACACACTTCATCAAACTCATTTTTATCATACTGTTTCCCTATAATTTTATTATATTGTCTGTTATGCACCAGAGCCTCCCTTTTGGCCAAGTGTGTTTCCACTTCCGTTTGATTTTCAGGGGAGTCATTTCCTTAGAGTTGTTTTAAACCATTTTTCTGGGCTTAGGATGTGCTGTTTTATCATATTTGCAGCATTCAGAGGCTTTAGAGCATTTTTTACTAATAAAAATGAAACCACCTCTATTACTGTTTTAGTAATACTGTTCTTTGTAGACCTCTTTCTATTTTCAGACTTACATTGAATAGATTAGGTACACTTGTGTTCTTATTCCCATGAAGGTACTGTATAATTTTTGTCACTTTGGCTCTCGGCAGGATATTCTGCATACAGTGACAATGATGTAGGCGTGTGTGCACATGTGTGTCTGTGTTAGGGGGGAAACGTGTGCCTGAGCCTTGGCTGAACCCTCACAGCAAGTCCAGCCTTCCCGCAGATCATAATGAATGGAACTGCGGGAGCTGTCTCCGCTAAAGTGAGATATTCTTCTCCCAAACTAATGTTTTCTGCACCAGTTGGCAGATTTTTTTTTTTTTTTTTTTCCTGAGATCAACCCATCTGCCACTTTCATTCTGCAGTAACCTGGCAACTTGCAGTCTGGATCGTTCTTTTCCATCTTGACCCTTGGCTTGGGAATGCTGCAATTTAGTGATACTCCTTTAAAGGATTGTCTGGTCACTTGGGCAGGTCAGTGCTGTTACTTGCTCATGTCATGAGGGCTTGGTGTTCTCGAATGGATGGTGACAGTATGACCATAATTCCTAATGTGTCCAGTCAATTGTCATGGGCTAAAACCTTTCACAGAAATAACGGTGTCAGATATGGCTGTGGAGTCCATGAAAGATTCATTATTATTTTGCTCATCCTTCATAATACTTACTTTCTTTATCCTTATTGCCAATTCCCCAGGAGTCTAGAAATGAAGGGATTTGTCTCCAGTTGACATCACAGTCTTAGGCCTCGTGGGGCTTATATTCTATTGGAAGGGAAAATTGATAAACACCAAGCATCATTTTGTTGCAGAAGTTTAAATCATCTGAACCATATATGTAGAAGCAATCTAGATTGTGTTTATTTTCCTTTATTTTTTAAACTTACATCATATTTCCAATCTGACAAATTGAACTGCTCCTGCAGTGCCTTGATTTAAGCCTCATAGGCCAATCTCTTTGGGTGATTGTTTTGTCTATTTTTAAAAATCTCCACAAAGAACATTTATTTTCCTTCCTAGTAAACAATATCATTGTTTACCTGTTAGAAATGTCTTATCAAAATTTAAGGTAACCTGTCCTTTGTTATAGTTTGAGTCCATTACCCTAAGAGATTACTTCATTGTCTACAGCAAACAAAAGATCAGTGGCCTCTTTAAAAATAGCATTTTCCATATTGGAAGAAGAAAATCATGTCTGGACTGGCTTCTTTTGATATAACAAAAACTATTTCCCTTATCCACGCTCAACACAGTCAACACCCTCTCCTGCAAATGGCCACAAGGGAAAGGAGGGCCATTTTCAGCCCACTTCCAATGGAGACCAATCTCTTTCCAACATATTTCATTCAAATGATAGAGGATTATATCTTCTATCATTTGCTTTTACAAATAGAACATTGAAAGTCTTGACTTGCTATTATTTTCTTGAAGGTTAACAAAAACATAACTTCTGCTGGAATACCACTGACTCTCTTGGATCTCTTAATACCCAGACTGGTTACTTATGCAAATAGTTTTACTGTGTAATTAGGGTAAAGCATTTTGTTTAAATTGCCTTTCTATACCCAGAACTCTATCCTAGACCAACTTTTATAAGGGAATTGAACCTGCTGGGTTTGAAAATTAGAATACTGAGCACAAGTGGGTGCATTTCTTCCATGGGCTTTGCACTGGTCTCAGATTCACTGGAAATAACAACTTGATGTGGGGACCTCAGGGACAGTCACACTTCATGATGCCTAACTGGCAACCTCAGGGACAGTCACACTTCATGATACCTCACATCTTGTGATGGTTGAGTTATTACAAAGCATCAAGAAGATTCCTCTCCACAGATTTGTGTCATTTTTAGTAGCCACTGCATCTGGAATCTCATCACTAGAGAGTAAATAGCTTAGGTTCCTGCCCTTTAAAATCTCCTCTTAAAACACAATTTTATAAAAGTGTTCATGTGTAAAGAATATGCCTCTCAATGGTGCATATGTCTTCAGAAATTTATTATAGAAATCATAAGGACAGTAGAGGATTAGCATCCTGGCAAGAGCATGAATTCAGGAGCCCACAGGGAAAACCTTGCTTGCAAATGCACCTTTTTGAGCCCACACAGGGTTGAGCTGCACAATGGATTTAATTTAAATTTAAATTTAAAATATAGATTTGTGACTTCTCTTTTGTTTTCGAGATGGAGTCTCACTCTGTTGCCCAGGCTGGAGTACAGTGGCATGATCTCGGCTCACTGCAACCTCTGCCTCCCAGGTTCAAATGATTCTCCTGCCTCAGCCTCCTGAGTAGCTGGGATTACAGGCGTGGGCCACCACACCATGCTAATTTTTGTATTTTTAGTAGAGACGGGGTTTCACATGTTGGTCAGGCTGGTCTCAAACTCCTGACCTGTGATCTGCCCTCCTCAGCCTCCCAAAGTGTTGGGATTACAGGCGTGAGCCACACTGCCCAGCCTGTTTTTTTTTTTTTTTTTTTTTCAAAGGAAGCTCCTAGTACACTAGATGGGCATTCTCATGTGAAAAAAAAAATCAGCTAAACATGAAAGGCCATCCCCTCCTTTAAATAGCACCGGTGCTTCCAATCTGCCACCATGCCCACCTGGCTGCCCCCTATTCTCCAGGCTCCTCCCTGGCTCTAAAAGCCTTGAGTTTCTTATTCTCTTTTTGAGACTCTGCCATTCTTTTTGATCTCAGAATGGATCATTTTCTCTCTGCAAGGATGAATAAACAGCTAATACTGCTAAATACTAGGAACTTAAATGCTTTTTCTCAACGCACTGCCCTGAGAAAGACTGGAAGTAGTGTTCCCCAGGAAAACAGGAAGTGAAAAAGTTTCCTGATGCTCTTTGTTAATTAAAAAAAAAAAAAAAAAGATTTAGATACCAAAGTGTTTCTGTGATGTTGTCATAGAATTATAACACCCAGCCAGGCACAGTGGCTCACGCCTGTAATCCCAGCACTTTGGGAGGCCAAGATGGGCGGATCACCTGAAGTCAGGAGTTCGAGACCAGCCTGACCAACATGGAGAAACCCTGTCTCTACTAAAAATACAAAATTAGCCCGGCATGGTGGCGCATGCCTGTAATCCCAGCTACTTGGGAGACTGAGGCAGGAGAATCACTGGAACCCAGGAGGCAGAGGTTGTGGTGAGCCAAGATTGTGCCATTGCACTCCAGTCTGGGCAACAAGAGTGAAACTCCAGCTCAAAAAAAAAAAAAAAAAGGAATTATAACACACACCCAAGAACCGTGAAACTTTCCTATTCTTAGCTCTGGTCCATTCTGCATTACCGTGGTGTTTAATTGAGGGGGAAAAAAAAGTCAGATATAGATAAATTGGAAATGATTCGACTGAGAGTGACAAAAATTATTAAAATGATTAAAGGGTTGCAAAATTGATCTGTGAGCATCAGCTTGAGGAATTGGATTTATGAAGTCTGAGGAAAAGGGAGCTCAGGGCAGATTTATTGAGTGTATTAAGGGACATGATACGGAGGAAGTTGACCAATGTCTTCCTGCTCTGCTGAGGACAGAGCAAATGGAAATTATCTTACAATATGGCAGGGGAGAATTTTTTATCATGTGTAATGGAACCATAAGGACTGACCCTCAGGAAAAGCATTTCCGAGGTTAAAAAAAAAAAAAGAAAATTCTCAAAATATTATCCTTGAGACAGGGTTTTAAAGGATAGACAGTCGACAAGGAGTTTTATATCTTGTTCTACCTAAAGGCAGGGTTTGTGCCAGGTGACCTTTGGGGGCATTTTCCATTCCTTTGAGTCTACAGATTTATAAAAGGTCTTGAATCTGAGTTTAGTGAATTCAAAAGCAAGTACACATCAGCTCCTAACCATCAGAAACTAAAGTACAAGGACACACACATTTTTTTGCTATTGAATTAACACCTGGAATCTCAGCTATTCATGCAATCATTTCTTTTGTAGTCTGTGATTGCAAACTAACAGTTATTAGTCCTCTGTGGCACTTAAAAAAGGGTACAGCTTTTATGCCTAACATGTGCAATACTTCTATTAGCAACGTGTTTCCATGGATACGTTTTATCAGAAAGCGCACTACCAAAAATAAGAATATAGAAAGGCATTCCCTTGTGTCAGAAAAGGCAGGTCATTTATTTCATCCACTATTATGTATTGAGCAACTATTTTAAACCTGGACCTATGTTTTGCACTGAGCATGCAAAGATGGAAAAGTATGTCAAGGAGCTTACTTGGGTGGTCAGGGAGTGATTCAGGCTGGACATGAGAACCCGTTATGAAAATATGATTTACTGAATATTTAAGGAGGTTGCAGTAGGGTAGGAAAATATGAAATACCACCTAAAATGGGATTAAATCGACAGAAAACATCAACTGTGCATGGTGCCATCAGGAGCAGAGAGAAGAGTCAAGATATAGAGGAGGCAAAGAAAGGAGGGTAGGGGGAAGGGCTCTGAAGGAAGAAACCACCCCTTCCTGAACAGCTGTATGCTGGGCCGAGAGGAAGGCTTGGCTGTCCCAGCACCTCTCTGAAACTTCCCTGACCAGTGGAATGCTAGTTAGCAAAAGAGGTCGCAGATTGTAATTGGCGGTTCCCCACCCCATAGCCACCTTTGAGGATTAAATTGGGTTATGTACAGGCAGACCAGTACATAATGTGATTTAATAATCTGCCCAAGTAATTGTGTCAAAACTGAGGGCTGATGCCTCAAATTCACTTGATAGGAAATGGAGCATTCCATTTGATAGAGATGAGCAATGTTACAAATGCCACACTGAAAAGGTACCTTCACAAAAAGTCACTCACACCTAAGAAGATTGTCTTCTCAGCCCCACAGAATCTTAGGCTGAAAAGGAACTTAAAGCCCAGTCATCAAACCTCTTTCCCACTCCTGGAATGGGTTCCACACACCTCGCTTCCTTGGCAGGTATCCAACTTAAGTGGCAAAAAGTTCAGATCTTTCAGGAAGGTGGTTTAGGAAGAGAGGAATTTTTAAAAAGTTCTTCCTTACGTGAGGCTTAAAACTGCCTCCCTGAAATGTGTGCTCATGGCCTGAGACCCACTCCTGGGAGCTGCTTGGTGTAGCTGAGCAGGCGGCCTGTGACATCCTCTCATGGGCCTCTTCTCTGAAGGCTTAATGCCCCTCCTCAGGCTCCTGTGAAGCGCTCCTGGCTCCATGGCTGCCTTGCCTGAATGGGTTACAGTTTGTTAATGTCTCGTAGAAGGTAGCACCCCAAATTGACTTTTTGGTCCTGCAGACCACTGGCCCAGCTTACAACTTAGCAACTTTTTGGGGCAGCCATATCACACTTATCTGTAAAGAATTAAATGTATAATAAATCAATATTGCTCTCTTACAGTTAGCATTATTGAGCACCGCCTGTTTGCCTCTCGATAAGCCTGGTTGGGTCCCTCCAGCCCCCTGCCATTCCTGGGCCCCAAATATTTAATTGTCCTCCTTTCTGCACTTGTCTCATGTGCCTGTGACCCTTTTTGACCGGCCCAGAGCAGACATTCAATCAGCATTTGTTGATGAATTCATTAAATAGGCCACAAACTTTTCAGCCTCTGTTGAGTTTGCAGGTAATGTAAATGAAAGTTCCGCAGTGTTTGGTCTGTTACTGTTTATCCCTGCAACAACTCCTGACTTGTAACATGACTCAGTCAGTACAGGTCTGGGGAACACAGGGTGCGCCCCCTTTCCCATCCTCACACACCTGAGGTTTCCGACCCGCCCCACCTGAAACCCTGCTCGGATGCTCAGGGCTGGGAAAAGGCTACGCCTGGCAGGCAGTGGTCCTCATGGCAATTCCCCCGGCTGTTCCTCAGGGAACCAGACTTTGCCCAGCTCTGAGGTGCAGATACCGCTGTGTTCATGCCTTTAAGTCACCCTCATTAGATTTCTTATGGTTAGGTTCAGCCCATCCTTCCAGCCTTGGAGACCCTTTGGGATCTTTTTTCAAGCTTCTAAGTTATTGAATATCATACAGCTTTTTAACCTCTAACTATGAAAAGTCACATCTTCTGTCTCTATACCCATGTCGTTGCTATAGCTTTTTAAATATATTGATACCTTTCCTCATGCAACAAGAACAGACCTAACACTACCATAATAAACCAGAAGTCAAGGCTGAAAATCCAGATCATGGATACAGCAAAGAATTAGGTTGACCACAGAGGTTCTTCAATTCTTTCCTCCTGCCTAGGGTGTCTCAATGATCAAGGCTGAAGGCGACTCTGGCGGTGATACAATCATCATTATCAGAATAGAAGCCTATGGATTCCTGGGGGAAGCAGGCTTTTCCTCACAATGGATTCTAAAAGAATTCTCACATTTGACTTTGTGTTGCGGCCACCCTGTGAGGCAGCCAATGATGTTTACAACCTCTTTTTTAAAACAGCAAGTGCAGGCTGGACTGCTTCTGGTTGTGACCTTCATAGAAGCATAGAGGCTCTCGAAGCAGGACTCCGGGGGCAGAGCGACTGCCTTAGAACCCAGCTAGACTAGGCCACCCCATTGCCCCCTGACTCCAGTCCCTCACCTCCATAAACCTCTGTTAAATGGGGGTAATTAACAAGTGTCTACCTCCTGGGACCACTGCAGCCACTAAGTGAGTTAAAACATGTAAAAGTCTTAGTGCAGTGGGGGCAAAGGTTATTTAGTGGCAAAGGTTGTTTAGGATGAAAATGAAACTTACCCCATATATATGTGGTGAGAATGACCTGAATAACCCACAGAAAGAGCATAGTGTGCAACAAACAGAAGTTCATGAGTCTTGGCTATTGTATAAAAGACTTTTTTATGACTTGTTCAGAAAAGATTAAAATCTTCAGAATGACAGCCATAAATTCATCAAGACTCTATGGTACGGCAGCAGCCCCCTCCCATTCAACCCTCCTTTTAGCCAATCCAGTATTACAAGTAGCACCAGGCCTTGTAGGAGGAGATCCCATCTCCTCTGTCTACATGGGAGATCAGTTTGCTTTTATAATACACAGCTGTTGTTAGCCTTGGGCCAGAAGGCACACCCTGAAAGTCACTGGAACTATTCCTTCATCAACCATACAATAGTAAGATTTCCAACGTATTAAGAAGTTTCTATCAGACACGGTGCTTAACATTGGATATGTGTCATCTAACTCAATCCTCGCCACAAATGCATCAAGTAAGTGCTGTTCTCCTTCTGAAATTAAAATGAGGAAAGTGAAGGTTAAAGTAATTAAGTAACATCCCCAGGGTTACGCACCTACTAAGCGGCGGAGCCAGGTTTTTAATCCAGCGCCTTCTACGCCAGAGCATGTACTCATGACCATTCCACACCTGTCCATCCCGTGCATTCACCGGAGGGCATGGATCAGAGTCACCTCATACCCTCACCAACACTGCTCCACCATCATCAGTCCTAGCCGATAACACTGTGTTCTAACTATTACCTTTCCATAAATGCACTGGTACTCAAAAGTGCACTGTTCCCAAATCCCCCATTTCTCTCTTCCCTGCTTGTTACAGGCCCCTTCTTCAGGGTACTCTTGCTACCCTCATCCCTAGCAGTCAATGCACATAAATGACAGCTCACAGTATCCCATTTTTTAAATGTGGGAATGGATTCTAGAGTCGGGATGTTGCTTCAGAAGAGAAGGGGTGGGAAGGCAAGTAGCTTGGGGTGCTGGGAAACTGCTAATTTCCCAGGGTTGGTTAGAAGGGGTCCTTTACCATCAGTTATGTTGACTTCTGGAAGCTCTCCTTTGATGTCGTTGGTTTCCTGCATAGCTGAACGTTGTTCATGAGCTTAGAGAAAATATTGTTATTGACTTGGTTGACAGTTTCTTAATCTCTTTATGTCTCGGCGTCCTCAGCTATAACATGGGGATAGGAGTAGTGCCTCTCCCAAAGAGTGCAAAGTTAATCAATTGACTGATGATAGACATGTGCAGGGCATGACACAAAGTGGACATGATAAGCAACAATGATGGTCAGGATGACGCATTTCAGGGTCGCTTCCTGTGATCCACAAAAAGCGGTTTTTAACACAACTCATAAAAAAGCTTTCATGCCCAGATGTTTCAGTGATCCAGGTATTCCTTCTGACATGGCTGGTAATGAAAACATGCAGACTTTCTCTCTCATGTCGCTCACTGACAGCGTTTCCCCCGGGACAGCCGCATCTTAGAAACATAGTGTTATATCTTTATATTCTGGTGTTATATCCTCGGCCTCAGGATGCTGCTGTGGCCGAGGCCGTGCTGCCTGAAGGAAACCCCTGTCTGTCCAAGGCCTGTCCCGTTGGTTTATAGACCCACACATCCCATGGCTCAAGACGTCACTGAGCCTTGTACAAATTCAGAATGTGAGATGCTATAGAGAACAAATGACCAGTTTCTCCAGCATATGACAGGCGTGGAGTACGAAGCAGAAGGGAGACCGTTGCTGATGACAGACGAGTCAAACAACCCCCTGAACATCTGGGCTGGGTGTGAAGCCTGATTTCTGAAGACTGGAAACAGACCAACCATTAATAAAGAGAGCATTCAACAGTGTGGGAGAAAACATTGCAGAAGACCTATCTGATAAAGGGACTGTTGCCAAAACATACAAAGAACTCTTCAAAATTGATAGTAAGAAAACTATCAACAAGATTAAAAATGGGCAAAAGATCTGAACAGAAACCTCACCAAAAAAAAGATATACAGATGGCAAAAAAGCATATGAAAAGATGTTCAACATCATATGTCATTTGGCATTTGCAAATTAAAACAATGAAACACCTCCACACGCCTACTAAAATGGCCAAAACCCAAAACACAGATACTGCCAGATGCTGGGGAGGACGTGGAGCTCCAGGAACTCTCATTCACTGCTGGTGGGAACGCAAAATGGTACAGTCTCTTTGGAAGACAGTCTGGCAGTTTCTTAGAAAACTAAACACAGCCAGGCACGGTGGCTCATGCCTGTAATCCCAGCGCTTTAGGAGGTTGAGGCGGGCAGATCACGAGGTCAGGAGTTCGAGACTAGCCTGACCAATATGGTGAAACCCCATCTCTACTAAAAATACAAAAATTAGCCAGGCAAGGTGGTGAGTACTTGTAGTCCCAGCTACTCAAGAGGCTGAGGCAGGAGAATCGCTTGAACCCAGAAGGCGGAGGTTGCAGTGAGCCGAGATTGCACCATTGCTCTCCAGCCTGAGTGACAGAGCAAGACTCGGTATCAAAAAAAAAAAAAAAAAAAAAAAAAAAAAAAAAAAAAAACTAAGCATATTCTTAGCATATGATCTAGCAATCTAGCAAACATACTTCTTGGTATTTACTTGAATTAGTTGAAAACTTATGTCTACACCTAAACCTTCACACAGATATTGACAGCAGCTTTATTCATAATTGACAAATCTTGGAAGCAACCAAGGTGTCCTTCAGTTGATGAATGGATGAATAAACTGGTACTTCCAGACAATGGGATATTATTCCATGCTAAAAAGAAATGCACTGTCAAGCCATGGGAAGATATGGAGGAACCTTAAGTACATATTAGCAAGTGAAAGATGCCAATCTGAAAAGACTGCATACTGTGTGGTTCCCGCTATATGATATTCTAGAAAAGGCAAAACTCTGGACACAGGAAAAAGATCCATGGTTGCCAGGGGTTTGGGGAGGGAAGGATGAGTATGTGGAGCACTGAGGGTTTTTAGGACAATGAAACTCTTTTGTGTAATACTGCAGAGGTGGATAAATGTTATTATACGTTTGTCCAAACCCATAGAAAGTACAGCACGAAGAGTGAACCTCATGTAAACTGAGGACTTTGGGTGATGATATGTCAATGTACATTTTGCATTTATAGCAAATGTACCACTCTTGTGGGGAACATTGATGGGGGGAGGCTGTGCATGCATGGGGGAGAGGGGAGAGGGGAGCTCTCTGTATCCCGCTCAATTTTGCTGTGAAATAAAACTGTCTTTAAAAATAAGCTCTATTAAAATGAAAATTCTAAAAGACAGTTTTGACACAATTGACTTTAGATGATAGCAAGGATGCATTAATTTTCATTGACGTTTCAGCTGCACCTTAAAGATGGGTGAGGTGTTGTGAGGAAATATGGCGGAAGGACTTTTGGCAAAGACACTGCATGAGCGACAGTGGGGAAGGAGGAGAGTGAGGGCAACATTCGGAAGACAATTTGGTGTTCAGTTTATCTGTAATCTTGGGAACAGTTGTGGTTTCAGATAATTCAGTGTATTATTCCTGGACAGCATTTCAGAAATCATAGCATTTTGGCATTCCAATTCTACCTTCTGGAGGGTCTCTCAAAGCTAGAAGAGAATAAAAATTCTTTACCCATTCATAGAACTTGGTTCTGAATATACGATGACCTCAGCCACGAAGCAGTAATTCTCAAGATTAATTGTGCCTAAGAATTGTCAAGGGAAAGGGTTACTTATGAAAAGTGCAGAAACTGCCACTACCTCAAATCCAGTAAGTCTGAAATGAAACCTGCAATCTGCATTTTTCACGAGCATCTCAGCTAACTTGGATCCAGGTGGACCAGGCACCATATTTTCAGAAGTCAAACCATAGAGGTAGATGCAAGAGGCTAGAAGAGATGACCCACATTCTAAAGCCAATAAGCAACAGGTGACATGAACGAGAGAAGTGGGGTGGGGGGGGAAACATTGAAACCTTGACCTTTCACTTTCATACTTAGAATTACGCACTCCACAAAGAAATACACTCTCTTGCTTTAGAAAAACACAGTCCTTTCCCACTTTTGATAGAGATATAGGACAGAAATATTTCTCTATGTGCAACAGACATTTAAGTGTAATGACAAATAGCAACTGAAGGGAAGCAGTGGAGGCCCAGGATGTCCTCATTCTTTACCTCAGCAAGGGAAGTTTAGAATGCATCTTTTACGTCAATCTCCCAATCTATAAACATTGTCTTAGATTCTTTTCAAACCCTCTGAAAGCCAAAATTTAAAAATAAAAAATAGTGTGTGTGTGTGTGCGTGTGTCCAGATCCTGCTCAGGGGCCACCAGTTGTGAACTTTGAACGAAACCGTAGCTGGGAAGGTTGGTTTGGACTAGATCACAGGGTTTCAGCCTGAGTTCTAAGAAATAGGCAGAGGTTGCAAAGGAACATCAGGGGCTTCAGTAGAAGGTAAAGAAGACTCTCAATCCCCACCCGTCCCATACACACACACTCACCCCATCTCATTCCTCAACACGACCATCTCTGCTTTTATTATGTACAGGTGTTCCATAGCAAATTTCACTTGAAAATAGAATTGAGCCGCTAGAATTTCCAAAGAATATCCTGGATGTATTAGTCAGTGCAGACTAAAGTCTGTTGCAGTAACAAACAACTTCAACATTTCAGTGGTTTGAAACAACAAAGGTTTGTTTCTCACGCGTGAGGCCTGTCCAGTAGGGTTGGCAGGGAGCGAGACGCGACCTCGTTCTCCATCAGGGTCAGCAGGTGGAGCCCTTCCTTCAGGAAGCAGGATCATGGGAGGGATGGAGAGTTGAGCGCCAGCAATTAAAGGCTTTGGCCACAAGTTACACATGTCATTGCCACTCACATTTCATTGGCCAAACAAGGCATTTGATGACATCTAACTGGGTTGGGACAGTGCACCGTTCCCACAAGCTCTCAGGGAGAAGGGAGCTGAAGACCCCGTGAGTAGTGTGAATGGCCAGCACTGCAGGGTTGTGTGGTGTGTTGGGAGGAGGCTTGAATTCCAAACCAGAGAGTGAGCTTTTATTTACTGAGGAATAGGAATTATAATGGGATCTTTGAGGAGAGCAGTACCATAACAAATATAATAAATACAAACACTAATTATAAAAAGTTAAATATCCCATTTATTAATATACTCTGTAACATGATATTGATTTGCAGCCTGAATAAAAATCCTCTTGGTCAGCAGAGGCTGCTATCAGTTAAATTATGAATAGATTAGGTTAGAAATTGATTAACAATAATTTATCTTTTTTCCCACATGTGAATTTAACCAATCTAATAAGAGCTTTATAAATAACCAATGAAAAAAGCCAGTCTCAGTGCTTGTGAGTCCTCCCACTATGGAAAATTAGACCCATCTATTGAAGAACAAATATCCCCTCATGGAAGCAAAGGTTTTCTCTCTTCCGTCATTTGATCAGATTTAGAAGCATAATTACCATCATGCAATTTGAACTAAATATATGAAAGTATTTCTTTGAAGTGAAAATAATTGGAAAGCATCAGGAACAAGCCTTTCTATTTGAGACACCTTGGGAGGAGAGTTAGCCTCAACAAAGGCTGAAGCAGCTACAGCTACTGATCCCTGCTGCCGACTTCCCACCCACCTTGGCAACAGAACCGGGCAGAATCCTGGTCTCATCTCATTTGCATTTGATGTGAATTCTGTCAAAAGAAAGGGATAATTGAGCTAGAGTTAGCTTTCTGAATTGAAAGGGAAAGGAGCGAGAAGAGCAGCTGAAAATACTTTGTGGTGCAAAGTATTCAGTCTGTAAGTGGGATACAGTGTGTGTGTGTGTGTGTGTGTGTGTGTGTGTGTGTGTGTGTGTGTGTGATATGTAAGCACTGTGCACACATGCAGACTTGAGAATTGTAGCCTTGACTCTTTTCAGTGGGAATCCAGAGTTCTAAAAAGGAGTAATATCTGTCTCTTATCTCTCCTAATTTATTCCCAGTTCATGACGGAGGAGCAAGAACTTTTTTTCTTTAGAGGATAACCTTTGCCAGAGGGTCTGTTTTGAAGGAGGAATGTCTGTGAGAGCTAAATGATGATGTCTCTCCTGCTTCCTGTAGTGGAGACACCCTGTCCTCCACTCGCCCTTCCCTGGGAAGTTGTCCTAAGGAGGTACAAATCCCTTCCACTCCTTGGCAGAGCTTCCTGTACTTCTTTACCCGACTTTTCATGTTGGGAGCGAGGAAGTACTGATAACTGCCCCTGCTGCAGGCCACTAGCCAGCAATGCTGCCTGGCCCTGGCCTGGGGGCTGACTCCTGGGAACAGGCTGTGGAGTCATAGCCAGGAGGAAAGGGCACGCCAGCAGGTTTATGAGGGGGAGTCTGCCTTGATGTATTTGCTTCTAGGGCTGCCATCATAAAGTGCCACAAGCTGGGTGCTGTACAACAGCAGAAATATGTTGTCTCACGATTCTGGAGGCCAGAAGTCTGAAATCAAGGTGCTTCCAAGGTCATGTTCCTCTGAAACCCATGGGGAAGAATCCTTCCTTGCATCTTCTGGCTTCTAGTGTTTGCCAGCAATCCTTGGCTTGTGGCTGTGTCACTCCAGTCTCTGCTCCCATCATTGCATGGCCACCTTCTTGCTGTGTCTCCCTCCTCTTCTGAGGACGCCAGCCATGTTTCAGTTAGAGCCAAGCTACTTTGGCATGACCTTATGATATGGTTTGGCTGTGTCCCCACCCAAATCTCCCTTAAATTGTAATAATCCCCACATATCAGGGTCTGGGCCAGGTGGAGATAACTGAATCATGGGGGTGGCTTTCCCCATACTGTCCTTGTGGTAGTGAATAAGTCTCATAGATCTGATGGTTTTATAAAGGGAAGTTCCCCTGCACATGCTCTCTTGCCTGCCGCCATGTAAGACGTGCCTTTGCTCCTCATTGGCCTTCCACCATGATTGTGAGGCCTCCCCAGCTATGTGGAACTGTGAGTCAGTTAAACCTCTTTCCTTTATAAATTATCCAATGTCGGGTATGTCTTTATTAGCAGCATGAGAACAGACTAATACACCTTACCTTGACTAATTACATCCATGATGACACTATTTCCAAAGAAGATCTCATTCCGAGGTACTGGGTGTTAGGACGTCATCATATCTTTGTAAGGGATACAACTCAACCCATGACACTCAGTCCGCTCAGTCCTCCCAGCTAGCCTTGCCTGTGTGCACTGTCATTCTGATGCTCTCTAACAGGACCCAGGAAAATCTAAAGAGATTCTGTATTCCCATCAAACCTGGAAGGGCAAGAGCATGTCACTTACATGTTAAGCCTCTTAATTACATTTATTCTTTGAACAAATATTTGTTCAAAATTTGTCAAAAATTTATTTCAGCCTCCCTACTGAAATAAAGCTTCACTGAGACCTGAAGAAAGAATTGGGTCTAACCCCACCAAGACAGCATGGAATTAGGTTCTAGAAATGATGAAAGTAAATGAAGATGACCGTACTTCTCAAAGATGAACATCAGTTGTGTGAACAAAACAGGAACCTCTTTCTCTCAGGACACAGTCCCCATGGCTGGCTCTGTGGTGAGGAAACAGAAGCTCCCGTCTGTGGCTCTGCTGTCCCTTGAGCGTGCTCAGGTGGTTGAAGGTGACTAGCACCATACCTGCCTTCCAGCTTGCACAAAGAGAGAAGGAGAAAGCGTGAGCACATGCCTTCTTTAAGGGCATAACCCAGAAATGGCACGTTTCAGTTTCATTTACATCTCAGGTGCCAGATCCAGTCACATGGTACCCTGAGTGCAGGAGAGGCCGGGAAATGTAGTCTGTACCTGGCAGACAAGTGACCAGTGAAGGCTTCTAATACTGCGGACAGGGGGAGAAGATACACATCAGGAGGACAACTACGAGCCATAGCATGTTGTCTGACACGCTAACAACTAAGGATTCCTCCCCTCCCGTAGGACTGTGCCGGGCAATGCAGTAGCCACTAGCCGGCGTCCTTGGAGCACTCAAAATGTGGCTAGTCAAAGGGAGGTGTGTTGCAAACGTAAAATACAAACCAGATTTCAAAGACTTAATACCATAACAGAATATAAAATATCTTATTAGTGATTTTTATGCTGATTACAGGATGAAATGAATTTTTTGATATATTGTGGTAAATAAAATATATTATCAAAATTACTTTCACCTGCTTCTTTTTGCTTTCCTAAAGTGGATATTAAAATACAATTCATATGTGTAGCTCACATTTTATTTCCAATGTATAGCACCACTCTAGAACTGTAACAGTGTAGCGGGCAAGAAAGGTGTCAACAACAGAGTTCAAGATGGAGCAAGGGGGAGGAGTCCTAGAAGACTGGGGAAAGGCTGGGGATGAATCCTAGAAGAACTTGACGTTCGGCTAGAGACTTGGATCTTACAAGTTCACTGGAAGCACAAAGTTCATCAGATGCATTTCAGCCAGCTGGTACATGTTACTGAAACCTCTCCAGACCATTTCTTTGCCCATAAGATGGGAATAAGTGTGCTTATTGCAGACCATTTTCATACTGATTAAATCAGCTAATGTGTGTAAAGCTCTCACACAGTGTCAGCACATTAAAATGTTCAGTTTTGTTACTGAATGAAGGAACCAGTCGATGAAGAAACTAGAAATTCAGTTCAATCCAGTGCCTCCTTGTACAAACAGATTTGAAGTCTTTGGATAGTTTTGAAGGAAAAAAGCATCACTGATCACTAAACTTCATAGAAATAGTTTCTTGAATGCAGAATGTAAGAAACACAAGGTCTCCACTCTCCTTAAGATTCAGCCCCTTGTTCCACAGGCATGAAAAGGACATGAAAAGGACTCAGGTTTCTAAGCTGACATGGACACCTGATAACATGGTGATGGAAAATATTATTGTTGAGGCTTTGAAGTAATCAAGTGTATTGACCTTGACCTACCTGGAGAGCAGATGTTGGATCGAGTTGGGGTAAGAGTTGCCAAGACATGACAAAGGCCTGATGATATGGTATTTGCATTGCAATGAGTAACCCCGAGGGGCATTTGCTATTTTTTTTATTTTTTATTTTTTAAAAGCTGCCAAATGGTTAGGAAAGTTTGAAATGTTCTATTAAGTCTGGTATAAAACTAAGTATAGGCTGTGTCTGCAAGAACCAACTAAATCATACAGTGCTGTCAGAAATTATTTTTCAGTTTCTGTCTCCATGGTAGGAAGAAAGCATTTGTTTAGTTTAGTGGGTGGACCTGTTAACGTGCTGGAAACGGCTGATGGAGCGGCCCTGCCTCCCCGCCTCTTGTCTGTGCGGAGTTAGCCCTGTGTTCTGCCTTCCGACTGTCACTTCTTTAGTCACTTACAGATGGCATTTTGAAGGAATGCTAATTGAGGGACTTCACTGTTCACTTCTAACTAATCATTCTGACAGAAAACATCTCCTCTGCAAAGGAAGAGGAGGAACCCAAGTGAAGGAGCTTAGCTTCTCTGTGCTAACACACATCGTTATGTTTCACCCCAAGATGCTCTATGCGGAATCAGCTCAAAGAATAGCAGTGACGGAGGTGTTACCAGTGTCCCTCCCTCGTCGACCCTTTCCGCATCTGCTCTTCATATAATCTGTGCCCTTCCTTGTTCACTGCCACATATTCAGGTGACCGTGTGCTGGAGCCCCCATTAGTCCTTCTGTTCGTCCATCTATCCATCAGTTTGTCAACTGGATAAACACAGACCAAGTACCTTCTATTAGGAGAGGGAGTAGAGTGTGATGGTGAAGAACACAAGGTCTGGAACCCAACTTTCTGAGTTCAAATCTCAGCCCCGGCACTTACTAGATGTGTGATGTTGGCCAAGTCATTTAAACCCCAGTGAGTGCCAGTGTCCTCATGGGTCAAATGGAATAATGATAGTGCCAAAATTATTGAGCAGTTTTGATGGTTACATGAATTATTAAATATAATGGGCTTAAAATACTTCTTTAAACAAGAGAATATTCAATAAAGATTATCTACTTTAATTAATACACATGTGCCAGACACTTTGTGGGAGATGGAAATATGAATAGGCTATGATCCTCCCCTTCTGCATCTTAAGTCCTCTTATAATATGACCAAGAAGACATTTCAGATAGGTCACTTTGCAATAAGTACAATTTGAAGCTACTTTATTATTTTCATTTTTGGTGGCATTTAACTAGAATTTAATGGTTATGTTTTATAACTATGTATATATGCATGGATATATTTTTATAAAAATTAAGACTATATTAACAATGGTCTGTACAGCCTGCTATATTATAAAATCATAAAACATAATAGGGCCCTTTGAGGTCAGCTGGTCTAGCATGACACCCAGCATGAGAATCTTCCCACAATCACCAGCCTCTACTCAAACTCACCGGGAACAGCACATTCATCAGTGCATGCCATTTTGGCTGCAGAGATTACTATCGAGTTTTTTCTTTCGTGAAATAATATTCTTTCTCTCACCAGTACCCACTTCTCTGTCACAGTTTCACTTCCCATGCTAGCAAGCAGCATGTATAATCCTTGTTTTAGATGGCAACTTCAAACATTTAAAGCTCCTTCACCCACCGTATTTCCAAACCATTGACTTGCCAAGGTTCTTTCTACCTAATATAACAAGGCCATCCTAAGATGTGATGTCTGGAACAAAGTACAAAATTTCAACTGTCTTATGATTAGAGATGGAATTTAGCAGTTCTGGTCTTCAGCCCAAAACAGCATTAGCTGACCATCAACTAAAACCCCCGGGAACTTTTCACGTTGACTACTCCCAAGCTGGGTCTACTCCCATGAGTTCTTAATGCACCTCATTTTTTAACATAAAAGAAACTTTTACTTTTACCCCTTACCAATTTCAACTGCCACCAGAAGGCCATAATCTTGGTTTTGTCCTACCAGGAGACCCACCCCAGGCCTAGTGCCATCCCTCTGACAAGAATAGCTTCTGCATCTTTAAATCATTGGCAAAGTTACTGAGGAGAGTACCATCAAGGATGAAGCAATACTCAACCTCATCATTATAATAATTAACATTGATTTAGGTCTTAACAAAGTGCTTTCACTTATAGAGTGATATTTAATTTGGTTCTCAACAACGAGATGGATGACAGCTAACATGTATTTAGCATTTACTTGATGGCAATTCTTATACGTCTTATGAGTTTTACCTTACTTAATTCTCCCAACAATCCTATAAGGAAGGTAATGTTTTGACCCTTTTCTTAGAAAGGATAAAAAGCAAGGTTAAAGAAGTTAAGTCGTAGGCTGGGTGTGGTGGCTCACGCCTATAATCCCAGCACTTTGGGAGGCCAAGATGGGCGGATCACCTAAGGTCAGGAGTTCGAGACCAGCCTGGCCAACATGGTGAAACCCCATCTCTACTAAAATACAAAAATTAGCTGGGTGTGGTGGCAGGCACCTGTAATCCCAGCCACTCGGGAGGCTGAGGCAGGAGAATTGCTTGAACCTTGGAGGCGGAGGTTGCAGTGAGCCGAGATCGCACCATTGCACTCCAGCCTGGGTGACAGAGCAAGACTTCGTCTCAAAAAAACAAAAAAAAAAAAAAGGAAGTTAAGTCACTTTCCCATACAAAGTTCTAGGAGCAAATGAAATGGTTGGGATTTGAACTTCTGTACACGCCACTCTGAAATGTGTGTCTTTACCTAATATGCCAGCACTGAAAGGTACAGAGAGTGGATTTGCCCAAATCACAAGCTTTGTAAGTTGTTTCTCCAAGATTCCAACTCACAGCACACTCTTAGACTCCCTCTCCCTTTGGACTAACAGGAACAACCCAACCAATGATGTTCAAGCAGGTGCAGTAGAGCAGCCTGAAACAAACCCCATCAGCGCCCTCTCATGCTCCCTGTGTGGTTCACAGAGCTATCGAGAAAGCCTTGGGGAAATGAATGAGTATGATCCTTTGTCCTTCAGGCATCACCCTGCCCATCAGCCCAGCCACCTACCCAACTGTCTATACAAATCTTTCTAAGAGAACCAAATCATTTCAAAAGATCTTGAAATCATCTGCTGTATAACTGAAAGTGCTTGACTCTAAAGAAATCGGAACAAAGGCAATGGTATCTGATAGTTCGTCCTCGCACTACTATAAAGAAATACCCGAGACTGGGTGATTTATAAAGAAAAGATGTTTAATTGGCTCATGGTTTCACAGGCTGGATAGGAAGCATGATGCTGGCACCTACTTGGCTTCTGGAGAGGCCACAGGAAACTCTCAATCATGGCAGAAGGCAAAAGGGGAGCAGGCATCTCATATGGCAGGAGCAGGGGGAAGAGAGAGAGGGAGGAGAGATAACACACTTTAAAACAACCAGATCTCACGAGAACTCACTCATCACAAGAACCGCACCGATGAGATGGTGCCAACACAGCATGAGAACCCCACCCCCACGATCCACTCAACACTGGGGATTACAGTTTGACATGAGATTTGGTGGCGACACACAGCTAAACCCTCTCTGTATCTATGAAAAGTAGAGAGATCTGGCTGTGCGCAGTGGCTCACACCTGTAATCCCAGCACTTTGGGAGGCCAAGGTGGGAGGATCACCTGAAGTCAGGAGTTCAAGACCAGCCTGGCCAACATGGAGAATCCCCAACTCTACTAAAAATACAAAAATTAGCTGAGCGTGGTGGTGCCTGCCTGTAAGCTCAGCTACTTGGGAGGCTGAGACAGGAGAATTGCTTGAACCTAGGAGGCAGAGGTTGCAGTCAGCAAGATCAAGATCGTTCCACTGCACTCCAGCCTGGGCAACAAAGTGAGACTGTCTGAAAAGAAAGAAAAGAAAAAAGAAAAGAAAAGCAGAGAAGAGAAGAGATTTACATAGATTAGAGGGACAGACCACTGCCATGGCACTTTTGTGCTGGGAGGGAGCACTCCAGAGATGGCTCTCCACACCTGGGGAAGAGTTCAAAGCCTTCATGACCAGGGATACTCCTTGGCCTTATATTTGTCAGCTCCTCTTTTCTTCTTCAACTTGACTAGAGGAGGAAAATGCTTACATCATTGAATTGTAATTGCTGGTCTAGTTCCTCCTGATAAGACATTAAGTTGGAATATTCTTTTTTTTTTTTTTTTTTTTTTTGAGACGGAGTCTTGCTCTGTCACCCAGGGTGGAGTGCGTGGCCGGATCTCCGCTCACTGCAAGCTCCGCCTCTGGGGTTCACGCCATTCTCCTGCCTCAGCCTCCCGAGTAGCTGGGACTACAGGCGCCCACCACCACGCCCGGCTAGTTTTTTGTATTTTTTAGTAGAGACGGGGTTTCACCGGGTTAGCCAGGATGGTCTCGATCTCCTGACCTCGTGATCCGCCCGTCTCGGCCTCCCAAAGTGCTGGGATTACAGGCTTGAGCCACCGCGCCCGGCCTAAGTTGGAATATTCTAACAGCTACTTTCTTTCTGGGGCTTGATGCTACCGCAGGAGCAGATGGGCAAGCAGAACCTAGGAGTTACTGTGGGAATTGGATGCCCAGCTTAAAGTAATTGGGAGCAGTACGGCAGGAGCCATCGGAACTCAAATGAATCCAGAAGTTGGTGTTAGCATAATCAGCATCAAGCCAAGAATTGGGGAGTTCCTACAGAGCCTAGAGGAAAGACTTTGTGTAACAGCTTGGTTTTTAACAGCGTTCCTTTCCCTTGAAAACAATGTCATCCTTCACCTAATAAATCAAGTCTCAACAATTCAAGGAAGAAATATACCATAAATGTCGTAGTAATGACAATCTAGGAATTCCTGCGTAAATAATTCATGTATTAGATCCCTAAAATTTCCAAGTATAGCAAACAAAATTATTGCATAGATCATTTTAAAATACAGAAATTCATTTTGCTTTGGATTTATTTATTTATTTATTTATTTATTTATTTATTTTTGAGACAGAGTCTTGCTCTGTCNCCTACAGAGCCTAGAGGAAAGACTTTGTGTAACAGCTTGGTTTTTAACAGCGTTCCTTTCCCTTGAAAACAATGTCATCCTTCACCTAATAAATCAAGTCTCAACAATTCAAGGAAGAAATATACCATAAATGTCGTAGTAATGACAATCTAGGAATTCCTGCGTAAATAATTCATGTATTAGATCCCTAAAAATTTCCAAGTATAGCAAACAAAATTATTGCATAGATCATTTTAAAATACAGAAATTCATTTTTGCTTTGGATTTATTTATTTATTTATTTATTTATTTATTTATTTATTTATTTTGAGATGGAATTTTGCTCTGTCGCCCAGGCTGGAGTGAAGTGGCGCCATCTTGGCTCACTGCACCCTCTGCCCCCAGGTTCAAGTGATTCTCCTGCCTCAGCCCCCTGAGTAGCTGGGACTGCAGGTGTGCACCACCATGACTGGCTAATTTTTGTATTTTTAGTAGAGACAGGGTTTCACCATGTTGGCCAGGCTGGTCTTCAACTCCTGAACTCAGGTGATCCACCTACCTCGGCCTCCCAAAGTGCTGGGATTGCAGGCATGAGCCACTGTGCCTGGCCAGAAATTTGTATTTTTATGATTATATTGCCCAAGGTTCCCCCCCACCCCCAGTATGAATATAATCACTTTACTGACAAGGAAACTAAAATGCAAAATGTACAAATAAAACTATTTCTATTAAGAAAAGGAAGGAAGGGAGGGATAGGAAGAAGGAGAATGAATTATGTTTTATAAATCAGTATGCCAAAACTGGTTTTGATTTTTGAGACTCTTTTTTAAAAGTATTGTGAGAATTCTGAAAACTCTTAGCCCCCTTTTCTTTCATGTTTTTCTTCTAGTCCCCTCATTCCTGAGAAATGTCTTCACAATGGGTTATCAGCCAGTGGTAACTTGTGACCTCTTCATCTCTAAGCGTCTGTGTTCAATTTTCAGCTGCCTTAATTCCTCTTCATCATTCAGTATGTCAGCCATCCTTTTCCTGGTTAGTGTACTGTTTTCTTCCATGGTCCCCTAGTCTCTTAGTAGTCAAGATTCACTGTCAAAAATTCCTTGTTAGGCCAGGTGTGGTGACTCATGCCTGTAATCACAACAATTTCAGGAAGCCAAAGTAGGAGGATCATTTGAGGCCAAGAGTTCAAGATCAGCCTGGGCAGCATAGAGAGACCCCACCTCTACAAAAAAATTTAAAATTAGCCAGGTGTGGTGATGCATGCCTGTAGTCCCACCTAATCAGGAGGCTGAGGCAGGAAGATCACTTGAGCCCAGGAATTCATGCAGTGAGCTATGATGGCACCACCGCACTTCAGCCTACACGACAGAGGAAGACCCTATCTCTAAAAAAATTAATTAAAATAATACATTCAAATGTCCTTCTCGGTCTCTGTTATCTTCTCTACTCCTCTGTGAACATTACTTAAATTCCATTATAATTTATACTAACAGCTTAAGCAGCTCCACTCTGGAGAATAAAATCTGGAGTTCTTCTCACACTACAGAGACCTATGTGAGCTGGCCTTCTGTCCTTGGCCCAATCACTTTCCCCTTGTTGTCAATGCTCCAGTACCCTGGCCCTTTATGGTGTTCTCTAAATGAACCAGACTTGTCCTCTTCCTAGGACGTTGACTCTCCCTTCCTGGAGGACCTTCCTCCGGCTTTTTGCATGGCTGCCTCGGTTCATTTAGCCCTCTGAACATGTGTCCCCTCCCAAGAGAGGCCTGCTCAGACCATGCCTTCCCCAACCACTGCATGATCTGTACCATAAGCCAGCCCTGCTTTCTTCATCACTTATCACTAACTGGAATTACACTATTTATTCAATTGCCTTGCTTATTTTCTGCCTCTCCCCTGTCTCCACCCCCTTTCATGGGAGCATCTCATTGATTTTAGTCATAGAAGTTTCGTAGGTATTCAGTAAATATGTGTTTAACGACGGGAGGGAAGAAAAAGAGGAAGGAAGGCAGAGGGAGGTGGGAAGGGAGGGAGGCAAGGAGCAGGGCAGGAAATTCCATTCATTCATTCACTGAACATTAATGGGGAGTCCCTAATGCCAGACTTCATGCTGGAGGCAGAGTATGCCCAAAGCAATAAGCATGGTGCCTCTCTATAGCGAGCCTCCATAGACGCTTTTTCTGAATGAATGGAAAAGAAGGCACAACCCCTACCTTCTACATGAACACACATTTTATCATATCAGTAGTCAATATTTAATATTATTCAACTAATTTCTCCTTGTAGTTGTTTGCAAGGCTCAAATAGATCTTATTTTACCTAGGTGACTATGAAAATATGAATAAGATGGTCTACAAAACGGTAAAGTCTTAGAACATAGTCTAAAATCCTTTTTCTGGCTTCTCAAGCCTTACCCAAACTAACCTTTCCAAACCCATCTCATTACCTTACCAACACGCGCTCTTAGTTCTGGAAAGTTCCTTTGCCATCCCACAGGCCCCTGATGTCTTCCTTGCCTTGGCTCACACAGATGGGTGACGGGGCAGTGCAGGAAGGAGACAGTAGTGTAATCTGAACCAGGCAAGCGACTGGGAGTCCCAGCCCCTTCACTCAGTAGTTGTTACTGAGCAAACCCACTTCATGGGTCTGTGCCTCAATGTCTTCTCCTGTAAAAAGGGTTGAAGGATAGGACTTCACTCAGAATTGCTTTTGGATTAAACATGATCCATGTACAGGCCTGGGCACAGTGTTTATCAGGCAATGGTCCATAAGCATTAGCCATCCTTACCTCATCGCCCCTCAGCCAGGACACCCATCTTTCCCCATCTCACTCCATGGCACCTATCCACTAAACTTACTTGCCCCTGACCTCCATGAAGCCAAGCTACACCTCGCCTGAACTCTTACTCAGACACTGATGTGTATTGTTACTAATAGGAGCTCTCCTTAATTAAACTGTGAGCTTCCTGAGGGGAAAAATCAGGTCCTGCTAGCACAAAGTAAGTTCTTGAAAAATCCTTGATTGAAGAGTATATGATAGTGCCAAAAAATTGGAATGCACAATTCATTCTGCTCTGGTGCTTTAAATTAATATTAAATATGTCTATAACATATAAATTCTAGACTTTCACATTTAATCAAAGTCTTAATCACAATGAGCAGCATTTATGAAAGGGCAATGAACAGATTCCCAAAAGAACTGGAAATAGTAAATTGCTAATAGCATCCCTAAGGTTTTGCTTTTTGCTCTGATAAATTAAGTAATTTAATAATAGAGGCAGTGTGAACCAAAAAGAACACAAGCTTAAAAGGCAGAGGACTTACGTTCTGATTCTCGCTCTGCCAGCCTGTGACTCTCCACCAGTGACTTATCTGCTCTGAGCCTCTGTTAACTCACCTTTTATGTGAGAAGTTTTATTCACACCACTGGTTGTCAGAACGTGTTTCTGAAATCCTTATGGTTCTATGCATGAAATCTGATTTCAAATTTCATTTTTAAATATACCATAGACTATTTACAAACAAAAACAATGTATATATACTCATAACAGACACTAAAATTCATTATTTTGTGCAGCCTTGAGCTAAAGTTTCTGTTTAATAAAGTGCATTACAAAATTGCAAACTGAGGTGTTTAAAAAAGAACATAACTGTTTGCCACACTTACCTGGGTATATCAGTGTTTACTTGATCTAGACAATGTAATGAAATATACAAAGAATGAAATAATACATGATTACATGTGTCTTTCACAAAACTAAATTTCAAAAGTTTGTGTTCACCAAAAATAAGCTTAATTTGTTAAAAATAAATAGTTTATCTATTTTTTAAAATTGGGTTTCTGGATAATCTTTTCTTTGCTAAAAAGTAATCTACAGAATCTTAAGGTACCTTAGAACTCTCACATTCCGTAAAATTATACTCTTAAAGCGTAA
>NW_016804646.1:5554610-5571502 GCF_001698545.2 Rhinopithecus bieti
TACAGTTTAAGATAAATAAGCTTATATGTTTAAGATTTTCATTAGATTCATCAGTGTTTCCATCTTTAACTGATTTCCTATACTTTAAGAGCTAAAAAAATTCCATGAAATTTCAGTATAAAGCAATATATATATAAAATATATATAAAGCCTTATATATTATTGTTCTATGTCTCCAGATTATTCCAGTTCAGTGTAAAATATTCTGTTTTTCTCAGGATACCTCTCTCTACTTGAATCTTCTTCATTCTCTCAAGTGAATCTATCCCAAAAAAATGTTGATTTCTAACTAATCATCACGAGTAGAAACTTCTCTCTTATACATATTGCATTTAAATTTTAAAAACATCTTCCTATTCCTCTAAACTTTGACCCCCTCCTACATAAATTAGGATGGTTTGGGAGACAATGCAGGCTAGCCTATGGACTTTAAAATAAATATAGTTTCCTATGATAATATTTTCATTTATAACTCCAATTGTTACCATTGATTAGAAAATCAGCCCTATCTGAATGCTCATATTTTCCATTATAGAACAAAGGCAAGAGCAAGGTGAATTAGGAAGAGGGAAACAGGGAAACAGGACATGGGTTTTATTTCAAAGAGAGAGCCAATGGGGACATTACAAGAATCATTTGATGGAGATGCCTATTCAGTTTTTTTAATCACACCACACACTAGTATAACCAGGAAATGCAAGGCACCCTCTGCCTACTCTGCCTAGCCTACCAAATTAAATCTAATTTATTTCATAAAAAGACCTAAGGCATATAGTCATCTGAATGACTGGCTCAGTACGCAATGAATTCCCCAGAATATTAATAGGTTTGTTATAGCCTGAATGTTGATTTATTGAAAGTGTCATTCCAGCCTATGCATATTGATTCTCAAAAGCTAATATGTGATAAAAATTCTTGGTCTGTCAAAGCTGTCCCATGAGCTGGTCTGACTGGTTCCTTTGCCACTGATGCTAGTCCCAGCTGATTTTTGCCTCAAAGAAGCAGGGGGAAGCCGGTGGCAGCAAAGGCAGGTGGTTAGGAGTAGACACCTTTGAATCAGAGCAGTGGTGCTCAGCTGCCAGCAATTTTGTCCCCAGGAGATGTTTGGTCATGTCTGGAGATCGTTTTGGTCGTCCCAACTGGGGGATGCTTCTGGCATCTCGTGGGTAGAGGCAGAGATGGTGCCAAACACCACGCAGTGCCCAGGATGGGCCCATGAGAATTGCCTGGTCTCAAACGTCAGTAGTGCTGAGATTGAACACCCTGAGTCAGACTCCCTGCGTTTAGTTCTGATGTTGTCTGTACCCACAGCTTGCTTTGGGAACCCTTCCCACGCTTCCCAAGCGTCAACTGTCTCATCTTTAAAAAGAGTGAATCCCATATCCTATTTCACAGGGCAAAGATGGTTGTGAAAAAGGAACCAATCAATGCTTACTAAGCACCTTGGGACGCTCCCTAACACATAACATGCCCAGTGCATCTTAGTTATTGTTAGTAAAGGAAATAATGATACAAATAGCAGCAACAACAAAGGCTTTCTTCAGGTTGGATGGCCCATCTAGAGATTTCCAGTGCGTCTCAGCATTCCAAGAGGACTTTGATTCAAAAGCCAGTTATAGGCATTCAGAAAATGGCCACGTGCAAAACCCAGAAATTTTCTTTAAGCTAAAACCCTACCAGGCAGGATCTTTTTTTTTTTCTTCCACTTTTCATTTTAAGTTCCAGGGTACATGTGCAGGATATGCAGGTTTGTTACACAGGTAAACGTGTACCATGGTGGTTTGCTGCACAGATCAACCCATCACCTAGGTATTAAGCCCAGCATCCATTAGGTATTCTTCCTGATGCTCTCCCTCCCCCCAGCGCCCCAATAGGCCCCAGTGCGTGTTGTTCCCCCATGTGTCCGTGTGTGCTCATCATTCAGCTCCCACTTATAAGTGAGAACATGCAGTGTTTGCTTTTCTGTTCCTGCATTAGTTTGCTGAGGATACCGATTTCCAGCTTCATCCATGTCCCTGCAAAGGATATGGTCTTGTTCCTTTTTATGGTTGCATACCACTCCCTGGTATATATGGACCACATTGTCTGTATCCAGTGTATCACTGACGGGCATCTGGGTTGATTCCAAGTCTTTGCTATTGTGAACAGTGCTCCGGCCAGGATCTTACTATGCCACTCCTATGCCCTGAGAAATAAGTAAAAGAGGTCACAGTGAGTAATAGCCTATTTGAGCTACTCACGTGCTCTCTATTAGGGATGAGGGGCATTAATATGGAGTCACCTTTAGGATGTAATGTGTGAGGTAAAGATAGAATTGTAGCTTATTGAAGTTTAGTGAATTCTGTGGAGGATCCATGAGTTTATATGCTGGGAATTAATGCAAGTCCATATTATATTGGCTATGACCCCTCTCCTGAGCTTATAGATGATGCCTGAAAGGTCATGAAGGCAAGCATCCTGGGGCTAATTAGCACTTAGGCATGGCAGGCCTTTCAACCATGCTCAATCTTTGTCATGGATTTTCAGGGGGAAGCCGACAGGGAGCACTGTGAAACATTTTTATAACTATTAATCAGTGCTTTGGAGTTGACCTGAAATACAAGCCAACTCAGTCAATTAATGTACAACTGTGAAAATAGTTATCTCTATTTCACATAACTCTCAGCATCTCTGGTGAAGTCTCATTAACAATGCATGTATTTTTTTTTTTTTTTTTTTTTTGGAAACACAATTGTTAGTTGTCACGAGCCAGAAAGATCATTTATCCGCAGAACACATAGAGAGAAATTGCTAAGAAGTCCCTTGAATCTTCTCCCTAGCATACTTTTACAAACCCAAATTCACTCTCAAACTTAAAAAGAAGCCAAGGGAGAAGGAAGAATTCTGCATTGCCAGACTTCGTGATTAAATTTAGTGAAAGATGCTGAAAATGTCTGTGGAAATTCTCAAAAAGCTATGAAACATTAAATGTGCCACAGAGTTGCTAAAAGTCCAAGCTAAAATACTTGAAGTGCTTATGAAGGTCATATTATAAGTCTATTATAAGATGGTCTTTTGTTTTAATACCAAAAAGTTGTGCAAGTCCTCTAGGAAACCCTTGTAAAAATTCAATTAACCTTTGTGCCAAAAAAATAAGACCCAGAAACAATGCCAGAATTGGGGTCATTAACCACGCGCTGGCCTCATGGTTGAGAACAGCCAAGTACTCAGTCAAATGCTCTGAAAGTCAGGCTAGCTTGCAGGGAATTAACTGTAACATAGAAAGCATTCTTCATGCTTCCCTGCCCAGCTAATGTGCATTGTACTTTGTTCCCATTTTGTTTTCTAAAACATTCCAAATTATATAGAGAAAGTACGTATTTAAAAGCCATTTCTCAAACTAACTGGCTAATATATGGTGGCTTTCTCCCTTAAAGAATTTATTCATATTATTTCATACTTCTATTCATACTCATATTGATGACAGTGTTTTCTTGACCTAAGAGTAGGGGCAAGGACAACTTTTTATAGAAGCTTCCCGAGGGAGATTCTTTTGATCCTAACAGAACCTAACACAGCAATGCTGGCATGCTGACAAATATTCTTCACAGCGTCAGTAGGTCATGAGAACATGGTTAGTAAATGTTTGCCACACAGTCTCTAAAGCATGAATATTGGAGCCACAAAACTTTAAATGTATCATTGGTTGTGACATCTAGTTGAGTAACATGTTTTACATTATTCTTGTTTTGATGTTATCTATTTGATTATACAGTTTTCAAAAACTGATAAGTTTTGTTAACAATTTTACTTGACATTGTTTCTTTGAAAGCCACCTACATTTTTCATTGTAAGTGGCTGCTGAATTCATCATTGATATAGTATGATGTTGTTGCAGTCCCCGCCATCCCCGGCAAAATGAACATCATTATCTACCAATGTGGCACTAATTTTCTAAAGTGACTCTAACAAACCTGATTCTTGTTTCTTTTGTCTTCCCCCCTCCCTCCCTTCCTTCCTTCTTTCCTTCCTTTCTTCCTTCCTTCTTTGACAAATTGCCCAACTTAAGTTTATGTGAAGAGAAGAAAATAACAGAGGATTTGTGCCAATTCACTAATGTGTTCTAAGGGCACAATCAATAAGAACAATAATAAAGTGCTCAAACAGAACAATAGGATTTCATCTTGAAACCCGGGACTTAACGACAGCTGCCTTTTAAAATTACCAAATTCACTACCTATGCTCTTAGGGCGGCAAAGGTTCTTTTTTTGTTTTCTTGTTTTGTTTGTTTGTTTTTCTTTGTTTTTTTGTTTCTCCAGATGGAGTCTTGCTCTATCGCCAGGCTGGAGGGCAGTGGTGCGATCTCAGCTCACTGCAACCTCCGCCTCCCGAGTTCAAGCAGTCCTCCTGCCTCAGCCTCCAGAGTAGCTGGGACTACAGGCGCCTGCCACCACACCCAGCTAATTTTTTGTATTTTTAGTAGAGATGGGGTTTCACCATGTTGGCCAGGATGGTCTCGATCTCTTGACCTCATGATCCGCCTGCCTCAGCCTCCCAAAATGCTGGGATTACAGGCGTGAGTCACCGCACCCGGCCAAAGGTTCTTTTTATTACTTTTCCTGATGCCTTCTGCCCCTTGTACTGGGTACAAAGGTAGGATATGTTGGGTGGGAGAGTTGATAGGAATTCTTCAGGAAAAACTATATGATTTTAATTGGAGGAGCCCTTTCTAAAAAGAACCTTGATATATTTTGAATAGCATTTAAGGAATATATACAAAACAGTTCTATGGTGGCATGTAATATTTTCAATTCCAAACACTGCCCTTGACTGGAATATGCCAACATTCTTTGTGGCATCTGAAGTCAGGGGCAGTGCCTGCCCACTTCCACGTGGTGCTGCTTGGAGCCAGCGTCTCATGCTTCCCTCAGGACCTGCCTCTTCGTGACTGTGAAGCGCTTTTCTCCATGCCCGGTTACCATGGAGAAAGCTGCACCATCAGCTTTCCTTTCCAGTGACCAGTGGGTTGTTAGCACACTGGTTATGAAAATGGTTTCTCTAATGCTAATTAGTTATAGCAATGACATTAAAAGCGGTGTCTGCTCTTTTTTATTGATACTCTTCAGCATGTGCTGAGGCAGGTATTTCAGATAAGGCCTGAAATTACTAATTATACTTTCTGGCAAGAGAAAACATTCACTTAGCATGTAATGGGTTAGACATTAACTCTTTCTTACCTTCCACTGAAGGTTCCAGTTAGGTGATTTCCTGCAAAGGAGACGATATTTCCTGAGTCTTGTCTGCTTCCTGTAATAGTGTACTTGGCTCCTTGTGCCCCAAAGCCCAGAACCAGGAATGCACGAAAGACCCATCATCGCCGTGTTATTAATACCAATGTAATCAAACTCTGGCTTCTGGCATTTTGTGAGTCTGCTATTTTAAGCAAGCTGTTTAAGCTCTCAATTTTCTCATATGTGAAATAAGATAATTAAGATTCTTTTCCAGGATTTTTGTGATGGTGGAATAGGAAAATCAGGCCAGCTTGGAGTATGCGACCTGTACAGTCACACAGGGCCCTGCACTCACAAGGCCCCCCCACAGAGTTTGAGGCTCTACTGCTAACATCTTGAAATGCTAAATCATTTTTGAAGAAGAGCCTCTGCGTCTTTGTTTTGTACTGGGCTTCACAAATTATATGGTCATGATCAGCCAGGAAACGCTGCAGTGATAATAAATACTCCAAAATCTCAGTGGCTTCACCCAAGAAAAGTTCATTTCTCGCTCATGCTATGACCTCCACACGGCAGAAGGCTGCCCTCCTCATCAAGGCCCAGACTGACAGAGGCTCACTTTCACCTGGGCTTCCATGATCCCACACCAGAGGGAAAGGAGCAAGGAATTGTGCACTGGCCCTTAAAGTTCTCACCCGGAGTGACACTTGTCACTGGTGCTCACAATTCTTTGTCCAGAGCAAATTGTGTGGCCTGCTCTAACTTCAAAGGGGATGGGAAGTGCATTTCCACCTTGCACCTGGAAAGCAGGGGGCTGGGGAAGTTGGAGACCAGTGCCACACTGTCACAATACAGGGAAGGGGTGCCCCAGTGACCCCTGCTATGTGCAAGCCACCCTTCAAAGGGCTACATTGTAAGATTTCAGGTTTCTCCTAAAACAAAGCCAAGCCAAATTGCTCAAAAGTAAGATCACTTACCTTTTAAAAGAAGCCCTTAATTTTCTTCTTTTCCAAGAAGTTCAAGATTCTCTTGACTGTCATCTTCCCCAGGGACAGAGCATATGCTCAGAAAGTTAATGTCACAGCATCAGGATTAAATCCTTTCCAGCCGAACTGAGACACGGAAACCAGCATTGCCGATTCCCTCATTACGCTTCCTCAAGATGGAAATGGCATTGCTGCTTGTGTTCTGATTGTAAAATATAAACGTATTATTATAACGCATTTGAGCAAGATGAAAAAGTAGAAAGTTAACATAAAAAGCTAAAATCAGTAAGAGCAGGAATCTCACTGCTTACTATTACTTATATTTCTAGGCATCTTAGGACACATTCCCACACTGGAAACTTTTTTAACTATTACTATTATTATACATGTGAATGTGTACATAGTGTTTTATGAACTGCTTTATTATGGGCATGTATGTACTAAATATAGTGATAATGAGGCTGTTTTTCAAATGTCATCATTGTGCGAAGTAATCACCTGCTACACAACAATCACATGGCATATAGAATGATTTAACTCCCTGTCCTCAGGCCTCAGTTACAGGTTCTAGAGGCGACCACATAGCAGTTATTATTCCAGAAACTTTCTGCACATCTACAGGCAAATACATCTTTTTTCTTTCATCCAAATTGTTGCACTCTATGTATAAATTGTTTTCATTGTTCTATAGTGTTTCATTTTATGAAATATCATTATTTGTTTAATTACTTACATATTTATATGACTATAGCTGTATCATTGCATTAGTATATCTACAGAAAGTTTATTTACTTGTTTATTTGATACATCATTTTTGTTTTGTTTTTGCCACAAGGTCTCACTCTGTCACTCAGGCTGGGAGTACAGTGGCACAATCAAAGCTCACTGCAGCCTCAACCTCCCAGGCTCACATGATCGTCCCACCTCAGCCTCCTGAGTACCTGGGACTATAGCACCCACCAGCAGGCTAGTCTAATTTATTGTATTTTTTTTCTAAAGACAGGGCTTTGCCATGTTGCCCAGGCTGGCCTCAAACCCCTGGACTCACGTGATCCACCCACCTCGGGCTCCCAAAGTCTGGGATTACAGGCGTGAGCCACTGCATCTGGCTGGCCACATCATTCAGAATTTTTTGAAGAGGCCACATAACAGCTATTTTGAGAGTTAAATGAAATAATCCTTTGGAAAGTATTTTGTAAATTGATTATCAAGTGTGTAACTATACTGACGGTAAACGGTAATTATTTTACCATATGTCCTATCTACTTGAGTTATTTTATTAATAAGTGCAATAATATAATTCTGCATCTACTATGTGTAAATTTCATATTCCAATGGAAATCATACTGTAAAGAGAGGCATAATACATATGAAAAGCGACATGTTTTGTGGAACTATAGCATGAGAAGTGGTGGGAGCCACAATACTTAGTTTGCCCAAGGCAAGCTGTTTTATGCCCCTTGTTCATGAGTATCTGCTAATATGTTCCCTTTCACTCTCAAATTTGTTCAGTTGGACAATAAATCATATTGTCATTTGATTTATGAGTAAATCAACCAGGCCCCAAATCTTGAAAGAGACATCCTTAATCTGCTTGTGTATACTGTCATTTTACTGTCCTCAGAGTATCTAAAATGGAACACATTGCAACTGCTCCTTGTTAAATTAGTTCACTGTGATATGGTCCAGGTACAACAGTTCATTTACACTTTACACAAATCTGTTGATTTAAAGCCACTTTTCATGCCGCTCTTTCCTGCTTTGGAGACTGGTTGCTGTCTTATTCCTCTCTGTTCCATCCTGCCAGGCTGATTATCTTCCCCTCCAGATTATGCTGGGAAGCAAGGAAGGCTTGCATAAGCCTTCTTCAATATATTTGCTACCGTTATCAGGATAGTTACATTTGTAATGCTTATGCATTCTAATAACATGATATATCTATTTAATTTCCCTATTTTCCCATTTGTGACACAGAAAACTAAAAATTATTTCTTAAAAGTATTCTATCTAAAAACAACTTACTCTTTCACGCTTCCAATGATAATCCCCCAAATAAAGCTAATTTGCTTCTACTCTGCTACAACTGAATTAAGAAAGGCCATGTTCATCACCTTGAATCATTAACCTTATGCTAAGGAAAAGTACCAATTTTTTTTTTTTTTTTTTTTTTTTTTTTTTTTGAGAGGGAGTTTTGCTGTCGTTGCCCAGGCTGGAGTGCAATGGTGCGATCTCGGCTCACCGCAACCTCTGCCTCCTGGGTTCAAGCGATTCTCCTGCCTCAGCCTCCGAGTAGCTGGGATTACTGGTATGTGCCACCACGCCCGGGTAATTTTGTATTTTTAGTAGAGACGGGGTTTCTCCATATTGGTGGCGCTGGTCTCGAACTCCTGACCTCGTGATCCACCCACCTCGGCCTCCCAAAGTGCTGGGATTACAGGCGTGAGCCACCGCGCCCGGCCAAGTCCCATTATTTTTTTCCATCACCAATATAAGCTGCTGATCACCTGCAAGAAGAGTCACTTCGTGTTTTTAACACTTTTAAAGCAAAATATCTTTTCAAAACGCTGGGTAGGAAACTACACAGGAATAGCATTCTGTGATAATTAACCACACTGGTGAGTTAAATGCTGTTGGCGTTTCCTCAGGATACCTCACTCTCCAACATCATCCAAGTTAATCAGCAGACATCACGCGCACTTCTGTGCCTGCCTTACTGCCTCATTAGAACTGCGTGCGCTGGTTTGTGTTCAAGCCNGATTCTCCTGCCTCAGCCTCCGAGTAGCTGGGATTACTGGTATGTGCCACCACGCCCGGGTAATTTTGTATTTTAGTAGAGACGGGGTTTCTCCATATTGGTGGCGCTGGTCTCGAACTCCTGACCTCGTGATCCACCCACCTCGGCCTCCCAAAGTGCTGGGATTACAGGCGTGAGCCACCGCGCCCGGCCAAGTCCCATTATTTTTTTCCATCACCAATATAAGCTGCTGATCACCTGCAAGAAGAGTCACTTCGTGTTTTAACACTTTTAAAGCAAAATATCTTTTCAAAACGCTGGGTAGGAAACTACACAGGAATAGCATTCTGTGATAATTAACCACACTGGTGAGTTAAATGCTGTTGGCGTTTCCTCAGGATACCTCACTCTCCAACATCATCCAAGTTAATCAGCAGACATCACGCGCACTTCTGTGCCTGCCTTACTGCCTCATTAGAACTGCGTGCGCTGGTTTGTGTTCAAGCCAGTTCACCTCAGCTCGCCCACCAGTGGTTCTGTTAGCAGCTCCTGTGCGCTGGCTCTCGATTTCCATCGTCTTCCTTTTCACGCTGGATAACGTCTTCCCAGAGGATGCGAGACAGCAAAGCACGGTCTCATTTCATTGTAATGACGGAATATCCCAGTCAGAGCCAAAGATTTAGAAATTCCACAGTAATTCCAGCACATCTCCAGTGTTCTCAGAAATCGATCACCGTGTGACTAAACCACCAGTGTCAAAGAAACAAATCGGCGGGTCTTCTGCCTCCCGGCTGCCGTAACTTCCTGACAACTGTTCTTTTCCTGGGAGCCATTTTAATGGCCTTTTAATCACCATCATCAACAGTGGGGAACTCTCAATAACGTCTTAAGCTTTAAAATGTTTTTGAAAGTGAGTTGGAGACGCATAAATATTTAGATTTTCTAAAGGAAAAGTGTCTTAAGTGTCTGAGTTCTAAATGTGAGCCAAGTTTTCTTTGAAAATGTATCCCAATTACAGTTGTAAATAGTAATCCCACAAACAAAAGCTTGGGGGGGGAAGTTACTAAAAACAGTTGAATTCCCTAAATTTTGACTTCCCCACACATCAGAAGCAGCAGCTTTTTTTAGGATGTAATTATTTTCCTGATATACATTCTCACACTCCTGGGAAAGAGTTTTAGCCATTTTGTGCTAGAGATCCATTTGGCAGTTTGATGAACACTTTGGACGCTATCTTGAATAATTTTTTTTTTTCTTTTTTTGAGACGAAGTCTAACTCTGTCGCCCAGGCTGGAGTGCAGGGGCACATTCTAGGCTCACTGCAAGCTCCGCCTCCCAGGTTCACTCCATTCTCCTGCCTCAGCCTCCCCAGTAGCTAGGACTACAGGCGTCCGTCACCACGCCTGGCTAATTTTTTTGTATTTTTAGTAGAAACAGGGTTTCACCATGTTAGCCAGGAGGGTCTCGATCTCCTGACCTTGTGATCCGCCCGCCTTGGCCTCCCAAAGTGCTGGGATTACAGGCATGAGCCACCGTGCCCAGCCTATCTAGAATAATATTTTTAAATATATAAAATATATATGATTGCAAGGAAAATGCAGTTATCAGAGTAGTAAAAATAAATTTGTGGTTTTTAATATGTGTTTCTTTATGAATGAATTAAATAACAAGTCAGGCCAGTAACAGTGGCCCTTGCCTATAATCCCAGCACTGTGGGAGACCAAGGCAAGCAGATTCCTTGAGTTCAGGAGTTCAAGACCAGCCTGGGCAACATGGCAAAACCCCGTCTCTACAAAAGATACAAAAATGCCTCAGCTACCCAAAAGGCTGAGGTGGGAGGATCACTTGAACCCAGGAGGTCAAGACTGCGGCAAGTTGCATTGCACTGGCTGCACTCCAGCCTGGGCGACAGAGTGAGACCCTGTCTCAAAAATACAAGTAAAGAAAAATAACAAGTCAATACTGTACATTTAAAATGTAGCAAGTTAAAGTAAAACTTTATGGTTTAAAGAAATACCAGTGCAAAGAACATTTTGCTAAGTTTACCTGAGAACAATAAACCATGCATGAGAATGACTCCCCTCCTTCCTCATGATGACCAAAACAAATTGCAAATGGGAATACTGGAAAGCAACGTGAATGTCTGGGTCACCAGTGTGGGAAGAGGCGACAGCATTCCCCCCAGTTGGCAGCTCCATCACACCAGTCGATAGGACAGCAGCGATCACACGCAATCTACTGTATAAGTAATAGTGGGTCAGGCGCGGTGGCTCACGCCTGTAATCCCAGCACTTTGGGAGGCAGGCGGATCATGAGGTCAAGAGATGGAGACCTTCCTGGCCAACATGGTAAAACCCTGTCTCTACTAAAAATACAAAAATTAGCTGCGCATAGTGGTGCACGCCTGTAGTCCCAGCTACTCGGAAGGCTGAGGCAGGAGAATCACTTGAACCCGGGAGGTGGAGGTTGCAGTGAACTGAGATTGCACCACTGCACTCCAGCCTGGTGACACAGCGAGACTTCATCTCAAAAAATAAAAATAAGTAATAGTGGGCCGGGCGCGGTGGCTCACGCCTGTAATCCCAGCACTTTGGGAGGCCGAGGTGCGCCGATCACGAGGTCAGGAGATCAAGACCATCTTGGCTAACATGGTGAAACCCCATCTTTACTAAAAATCCAAAAAAAAAAAAAATTAGCCAGGCTTGGTAGTGGGCACCTGTAGTCCCAGCTACTTGGGAGGCTGAGGCAGGAGAATGGCAGGAACCTGGGAGGCAGAGCTTGCAGTGAGCTGAGATTCTGCCACTGCACTCCAGCCTGGGCAACAGAGTGAGACTCTGTCTCAAAAAAAAAAAAAGTAATAGTGAATATAGTTGCTATTTCAAGCTGTCTACCGCTATTCTAAAAATCATGTGAAAATATCTGTGATTCTCATTTATGACAAAGTCACAGATACCACTAGCATTACTGATATTCATGCCTATATTTATAACTGAAGGAAACACCGCACTTCAGGTAGAGATTAGTGAAATTAAATATATAATTAATTCCCATCCAAGATCACAAGCTTCACAGACTCCTGTTAACAGTCTCAATCCTATAGGAAACAAGAGACTATGGTTGGAGTAGGAAGGACAAGATGAAGAATAACTGTGGGGTAGCCAACAAGGTAAGGGTTATGAAGAGTCACTACACGCCAGGCCCTGTGCTGGTTACTTCCGTGGAGTAGCCAATTCATTCCTCATGTGACTGCACCATTTACTTGTACACAGTACTAATAAACAGTGGGGCCATAATACAAATCCATGCCACCACAAGAGAGGTGGAGTGACTTCCTGGTAAGTTTGGAAAGAGTAAACTGATCATGCTCCATGCCCATTTTTTTCTTGGCACCAGATGCTCTGTAGAGAACTTATGTCCTGCTGTGTTTTTTGAGGAAGTCTGGCTCTGCCTAAGCTTGGGTGGATAGATTTTCACAAGCATAAAATTTGATATTAGAAAACACACTAGTCCACATACACAAGTCATGCCCTCCATCCTAGCTATCTTATATATATAAATGCCACTCCACCTGCTCTCCTTTCTTATTTACTTATTTTTCTATTATATATAGTTAAGATGTACAACATATTTTGATATATTTATACCTAATGAAGTAGTTACTATACTCAAGCAGATTCACATACTTATCATCCTGCATGGTTACTTTTTTCATACGTATATAGTAATAGCACCTAAAATCTACTCTTTTTGCAAATTTTCATTATATAATACAATATTATAATTGTAGTCCTCTAATACATTTCTAGAATATTTGTCCTACCTGTAACTTTCTATGCTTTGGCCCATATCTTCCCATTTTCTCCCACAATTCCCCCTACTACTTCTGGTAACCCCCATTTTATTCTGTTTTATATATTTGATTTTTTTTTTAAGATTCCACATGTAAGTGAGATCATGCAGTCCTTTTTTCTGTGTCTGGCTTATTTCACTCAGCATAACGTCCTTCAGGTTAATACATGTTACCAAAAATGGTAGGATCTCCTTTATAAGGCTTAATGATATTCCATTTTATATATATATGTGTGTATATATATAAATTTATGGATATAGAGATATCTCTATATATAATGCCCCCCTCTCCCTAATATATGTATATGATATATTCCACAATTTCTTTATCCATTCATCCTTTGATGCTTACTTAGGTTCTTTGGATATCTTGCTATTGTAAATAATGCCACAGTGAACATAAGAAGGCTAAGGTGCTAATTTTACTTGTTTTGAGTATAGACTCAGCAGAGGGATTGCTGGATCATACGGTATTATAGTTCTATTTTTTTGTTTTTTAAGGAACCTTTGTACTGTTTTCCATAAAGTCTGCAACAATTTACATTCCCACAAACAGTGTGTCAGGGTTCCCTTTTCTCTAACCCTTGCTACCACTTGTTATGTCTTTTTGATAATGGCCATCCTAACAGGTATGAGCTGCTATCTCGTGGTTTTCATTTGCCTGTCCCTGATGATCAGAGATGTTGACTACCTTTTCGTATGCCTGTTGGCCATTTTTACATATTTTTTGGAGAAATGTCTATTCAGGCTCTTTGCCCATTTTTTAATCAGGTTATTTAGGGTTTTTTGCTATTGAGTTGTGTGTATTTCTTTTACATCTTGGATATTAACCCCTTATCAAATACATGGTTTTCAAATATTTTCTTCCAATCTGTAAGCTGCCTTTTGATTCTGTTCGTTGCTTCCTTTGCTGTGCAGAAGCTTTTTAGTTTGATGTAGTCCGATTGTTTATTTTCGCTTTTGTTGCCTGAGCTTTGGTGTGGTATCCAAAAAGTTATTGCCAAGGCGATGAGGTTTCCCTGTGTTTTCTACTAGGAATGTTCTAATTTCAGGTCCTACGTTAAGTTCTTTCATCTCTGTTGAGTTGATTTTTGTGCATGATATAAGCTAAGGGTCCAATTCATTATTTTACATGCGGCTATCCAGTTTTTCCAACACTATTTACCGAAGAGACTATCCTATCTGATACCATTGTGTCTTCTTGATCCCTTTGTCAAAAATTAGTTGACCCATTTTTCTTTTCAAAACAGACAGGGATGGTAGGCGTCATGGATTGGGTTTCCTTAAACTCTAACACCTTCTGCAATTAAGACTTGCTGTCTTCTAAAGGCATTCATTCTATTTTCAAACAGTTCTGATTTTTACAATGTTTTTCTTTATATCTAGCTAAAATCAACCTCCCTCTGTTGTCCTGTGGTACTTGGAAGCCTTAGTCCTTCTGGGAAGGGCTTATCCTTCAGTCATTAAAGCAGGCCATGAAGAAGATTACCAACTCTACCAAACACCCTGGTCCAAACAGACATACGTCCTTCCTTCCTAACGTGGTCAAAATATGAGATTAGGTTTTTCAAAAATTTATCAAATGAGAGAGAACTTCTTCTTCATAGGCTTCAGTAATTTTTTAATGTCTCCCAAAGTTGATACTGAAATTAAACAGATTCCAGCTGAGGTCTTGCCACCACATAGCAAAGGAAAACTATCCACGCACAGTTTATGCTGTATTTTTCTATTAGTGTTACCTTAGATTAATTTAATCTTTCATAGATGCATTTATTGTATATTAATTCTCTTTATGACATATGTTCTGTTAAGCTATAGCTCCCACAGCCCATATAGCTGTTACATACATTCTAGTACTGGGGTTTAAACTGTTCTCTAAAAGTCTGCTCTGTTCATCTTGTTAGATTACCCAGTGATTTCAGACGGTGAGGGGATGTTTTTGAATCCTGATTCTGTTTCCGATATACTGTCCAATTCAAGAGCATATAGAAATTAGGTCATCATTCTGTCAAGGTCTATTTTCAAGATGTTAATGAAAGTGCCTAAGAGGATACATTCCTCATTACCCAATCTGTATTTCTCCATGTCTTTGTTTTTCATGTTTTGAAGATTTCTTGTTTTGATTTGGTTTGGTTTAGTTTGGTTTTTCATCCCTATAATACTCGTCTAATGCTGTCATTATGCTGGGAACTTATTGAATACTCATAAGTTTGAATTAATAAACAAATACTTTCTTATAAAGCTGCTTACATAGGTGTATATCTGGGAATGAAATAAAACAGCATCCCCATAACCCCAAAACTCAGACACTGCAGACTCTGCTAACGTTTGGCTATATTTCCTTCTAGGGTTTTTGAAAGAGCATTTTTCTAAAGTACATTTTCACTCTGTTCATTACCTGGCCCTTCTCTGTCTCTCACTCTATTGAGAGGGGGTGGTTAGTCCAGTCCTAACATTTGCAGGACCTGGGACAAGAAGACAAGTGTGGGTTCACATGGCCCTCATCTCAATGTTTAAAAATTCTAAATCACACTAGCAAGCTGTTAAATAAAATACACGCTATCCTCTTACCTGAAGGAGTACATCTTCATAAGGACCTGGGAGACCAGATTCTAACTTAGAATTCTCTGACCCCTCAGAATTCTTTACCAGAACTTGGTGAAACTGGGAGAGTCAGCCCAGACCCCTTCTCTTGTCCAGCTCTGCCCCACCTAGAAGGTTCTCTGCACACACATAGGTAAACACCCAGCCCGAAAATCTCAGATTCATCCACATCCCCCACATGTAGCAGCCCTTCAGGCAGCCCTCGGGCTCGGGGTAGGCACACCGCTGGAGCAGTCCACTCTCAGAAGGACAGATGGGAGGAAGCTGCCTGCACAAGCCCTGAATCAAGCCTAGGCCATTTGGGCAGGGAGTTCTGGGGCTCGGGTGCCTGGGCATAGTCTGAAGGGCGAGCGTGTACTGTTGTGGGTGTAGCTTTTTAGCTCCACAGACTCTTTGCTCCAGGAAGAGGGGTGTGGCCAGAGGAGGGCCAGGGCAGAACCCTCTAAAACATACGACATCTCTTGAGCAGGTCAAAGGGTTAGACTGGGAGTGATTCTCAGGTAATCCAGAGTGTCCTGCTCTTAGGAAATTCTAATCCATTGAGAATTACTCTTGAGTGTTCATAATGGGAGTTCCTGCTACCTAGAGGAAGACCTTAGGAGTGGAAAGCATGATCCTACCACCACTCCTAGCTGCAGCAGAAGGGTGATGAGCACTGGGTAGAGCTGTTGAAGAGGGGAATGAAGATTTAGATGGGCGACTACATCAAATAATACCCTAATGGGCCTATGACAGCAAAGGTAGTAATATAACTAAAGCATATAATCAAACACAAAAATTATGTGGCATAGACTGTACACCATTATTTTAGTGTAGGTTATAAGGCTCAGACTGCTTGGGTTTAGACCCTAGCCAGAGTTCACTTCCTAGCTATGTGATTTTGAGCAAATTAACTTCTCTATGGCTCACTTTCCTCTTCTGTTAAATGGGTATTTTTTAAGAGTGCCTACCTTGGTGAATTGAAGGAAACCATGTATGTTGGATGCTTAGCCTAGCAATGCCCAGTACATAGTAAGCACTTTGCAAGCATTAGCTAAGTTTTAAGTAGAACAATTATTATTACCACATTAATAATAATATCTACCTCATAATCTGTAAGAAATATCTCGTAATCTATGAGAAAATGCAGGCTAGTGGTCCTCTACCTCTCACAGTTCAAATAATATGTGTATTAGTTTCCAGTGGTTGCCATAAAAAATTATCAAAAATGTAATGGCTGAAAACAACACAGATTTATTTTCTTACAGCTCTGTAGGTCAGAAGTCCTAAAGTCAAGGTGTTGCAGGGCTGCATTCCTTCTGTAGGCTGTGGGGGAGAATCCCCTTTTCTCCCTTTTCTGGCTTCTTGAGGCTGCCTGGATTCCTTGGCTTGAGGTACCTTCCTTCAACTTCAAAACCAGCGAAGTAATCTTCAGATTTCAATCTCTCTCTTTCTCTCAGTCTCTCTCTCTCAATCTCTCTCTCTCTCAATCTCTCTCTCTCTCTCTCTCTCTCTCTCTCTCTCTCTCTC
>NW_016804646.1:5571809-5595408 GCF_001698545.2 Rhinopithecus bieti
TCTCTCTCTCTCTCTCTCTCTCTCTCTCTCTCAATCTCTCTCTCTCTCTCTATCACTGGGCCCACCTGGATAGTACAGAATAATCTCGCCACCTCAAGACCCTTAACCTACTCATTTCTGCAAAGTCCCTTTGCAATGTAAGATGCTGTGTTAGTCTGTTCTCACACTGCTATGAAGAAATACCCCAAACTGAGTAATTTATAAAGAAAAGAGGTTTAATTGACTCACAGTTCTGCATGCCTGGGGAAACTTACATCACAGCGGAAGGCACCTCTTCACAGGATGGCAGGAGAGAGAATGGGTGCCCAGTAAAGGGGGAAGCCTCTTATAAAACCATCAGATCTTATGAGAACTCACTCACTATCACAAGAACAGCCTGGGGATACCACCCCGTGATTCAGTTATGTCCACCTGGTCCCATCCTTGACATGGGGGATTATTACAATTCAAGGTGACATTTAGATAGGGACACAGAGCCAAACCATAAACACTACCATGTTCACAAGTTCCAGGGATGAGTACACAGACATGGGGAGGGTGGCAGTATTGACTCTTTGTAAGCATTTTGGTGGGGAGTCATTAGGAGATGTATGAAGGAATTTTACTTGGCCTATAGGGAGCGCCCATTTGTGTACTGCTGGGTTTTATAGTAAGAGGAAGTTGCCTTGGTTGTAACCAGCATTATCAGTTAACCAGGTTAGCGTTCAGTATGTCTTATGGGAAGGACTGAGGGGTGTCTAGGCTGACGGTGAGTGTGAGGGCCTTCAACTGTGGCCACAAGGACAACTTAACAAATGAATGAACACACACTGTGCATGCTTTCCTGTCCTTGAGAAGAGCACACCCAAGTCCTCTGAGGCTGGGTCCTCCCAGCAGCTGCATTAGTCACAAATAGCAGAGTAATTCCCAGGCCACGGATGTGAGGATGGGAGATGGTAACTTAGACTGTGGTGACACCTTCACTGAAATCTGAGCCTTCCTGAAATACAAGTATTTGGAAGAATGGCAGACGACTTTGGGCAGATTTCAGTAAAGGATGAATGCATTTTTAACTTTAAGTTTCTAAACATATTAATAAGCACATGTCAATAAATAGGGAGTGAGGCAAAAATGGAGTCAGGCTGAAGTACCCCCTTGCCATTTAAAGTATACTTTGTAGGATTTGATGTTTATTATGGTTGACTTTTCAAGGCTGAGTAAGTACTCAGTGGTTTTATTCTAGTCCAGCCTTCCCTGGTGGCTGCCATAATTAATTTTAGCCAACAAGGACAACAGAGAACACATAACCCTATAATCGAGTCACTTAAATAAATCACATGTAGATTCCAACTTTGGAGTCAATTCTTGCTTGTCCCTGTGTTTATTCTGTAGACTTCAGCTTCTAGCTCATGAAGTTCACTCAGTATCATTTTACTCAACCCCCTGAGAATCACTCTATCCCTGAGTTCCCATTCAGAATGTACTCTGTCTCAGTTGCCCTTTTTTGACCAAATTATAATAAGACATTTTTTAAAATTGTCCAGCTGGAAAATTCTGTCATACTTCTTGTTATTGTTGGAGGAGGATAGATTAAAGATGATGTCTTCTCTGGGGCCTTGTATTTATTCTAATAGTTTTACAATAAACTTGTTACTTCCTGCAGGTGTTATAGGTAGGGCATGGGCACACGGTTGTGTAATGTGTTCAAGCACACAGAACAGGAGCAGGTGAATCTAGATGCCTTTTGACGGACAGTGTGCCTCTCTCTCACCTATCCCCTCTCCAGGAGTATAACTATTTTATGCTCTAATATATGATCTAAGCTTCTTATATCTAAACAATCGAGCATTGCCAGCATCCCAGAAGGCTCTTTCATGTGTCTTCCCAGTCAGAAGTAACCCTATTCTGACTTCTGTCACCATCAGTGAGTTGTGTCTGGTTTTGAACCTCTTCTAAATGGAGCCGTGTGGAACTTACTCTTTTTTGTCTGGCTTCTTTCACTCACCGTAATGCCTGAGATATTCAGCCACCTCGTTGCATGTATTTGAATAGGTTTGTCTGTTTATTGTGTGTGGTAGTTACTGTGTGAACGCCCAAGTCTCTCCTAAATCCATTTTCTCTACTCCTTCCAGATGGATATTCTTTTTTTTTTTTTGAGTCAGAGTCTTGCTCTGTCTCCCAGGCTGGAGTGCAGTGGCATGATCTTGGCTCACTGCAACCTCTGCCTCCCAGGCTCAAGCAATTCTCCTGCCTTAGCCTCCTGAGCAGCTGTGATTACAGGTGTCTGCCACCATGCCTGGCTAATTTTTGTATTTTTAGTAGAGATAGGGTTTCACCATGTTGGCCAAGCTGGTCTCGAACTCCTAACCTCGTGATCTGCCCACCTTGGCCTCCCAAAGTGCTGGGACTACAGGTGTGAGCCACTGGGCCCAGCCCCAGATGGATATTCTAGGTGAAAAAATACAATCTTGACACCATCTCTGTCACCCTACAGAAGAAAGCCGAGGTTCCTGAGTGAGCGTGGGAGGCCCTCGTGCCCATCGCCCCAGCCTCATCTCCCACCGTGCTGCAGCTCCCACAGTATACTCAGGGGACACCACAGTGCTGTACTGCCCACCCTGCTTGTCACACTCTGTGCCTGGCTCCTCCCGAAACCTCAGAGACTGCTTTTCCCAAACCCACTGCCTCTTCTCTCTTCCTGTCTATACCTGGCCTAGTACATTATTTCAGGTTGAAGATTAGGTTTGTCTGTTTTTTTGTTTTTGTTTTAAAGTATAGGGTAAGAGGCCGGGTGTAGTGGCTCATGCCTGTAATCCTAACACTTTGGGAGATCAAGGCGGGCGGATCACCTGAGGTCAGGATTTCAAGACCAGCCTAGCCAACATGGCAAAACCCCGTCTCTACTAAAAATACAAAAATTAGCCAGGCATGGTGGTGCACACCTATAATCCCAGCTACTCAGGAGGCTGCAGCAGGAGAATCAATCACGTGAACCCGGAAGGCAGAGGTTGCAGTGAGCTGAGATCGTACCACTTCACTCCAGCCTGGGTGAAACAGTGAAACTCTGTCTCAAAAAAATAAAATAAAATGAAGTATAGGCTAAGGGAGTGAGAAGGAATAGAATTTTACTCTTTCTCACATGAAAAAAGAAAAGCTGGAAGTATGCAACTGAGGGACAGTGTGGGACATCCATGGTCACAAGGGACCCATGGCCCTTCCTCCTGAGCATGTAGCTCCCTGGAATCTCCAGGAAACTCTCTACTCACAGCTCACTGATCAGCCCTAATGCAAGCAAGGCTGGAAAAGCAGAATTTTGCTGGGCACACAGTTGGTGTTCTGTTACTGAGGAAGAAGAGGAACATGAATACTGAGCCAGCATTTGCAGCCTCTGTCGCTCCTGCACATCTTTTGAGACTCCTTTCAGGCGTCATCATCTCCAGGAAGCCTTCCCTATACCCTCATTTTAGGCTCAACACCTCTCAACCTGCATTCCCATAGCAATCGGCATGTTTCTCTGTTGTACGACAGTAAAGCATTGTACTAAAATTGTATCTAGGTCTTTCCCATTGAACCATATGCTTAAGGAGAAATGCCCATCTTACTCATCATTACACTGTTAAATGCCCCGCACATACAAGAACTTGGTAAATATGTGTTGAACTGAACTGATCAGTTAATAATGTATATACTCCATAGGGCTGGAACTGTGTTCGTATTATATGTGTCTATATCAAATTCCCCCACACAGTGCCAGGCACACAGTCCACTGTCAATAATATTTACTGATGAATGAATGAGTGAATTATACTTAAGACAGAAGGGTGTCGATGGAAGAAGTCTCTCTCAAAATGCCACTTTCCCAGTACATTGAAAAATAAACCAAGTATTCATCAGCACAAATGGCTCCCCCAGCAGCAGGACACGGATGAGCAGTAATGAGAAAGGCTTTTAATCCAGAGGCAACAGTGAGAAGAGAAATGAAATCAGTGGCAAACAAGCCTGATTTCTGGGATGTAGAACACTCCACGGGGAGAAGTTGGCTTGTATATAAGGACGCTAATCTAGGCAGGAAACTCTTGATGAGATTTCATTTCTTTGTCCTAAAAAGAATATTTTATTTCTACCACCAGAAACAAAAGAGTAAAAATTCCTCATCATCTAACTTTGCGTGAGTGTCACAGAAACAAAAAATCTTGTATGCCTATCTGAGAACCACAGTCTTGCCGAGAGGACCCTGAGATTCCATTCTTTTTTGTTCTCTACTTGACAGCTCTGAAATAAAGCTATCAATTGCTTGTCAGAAAGCCTGTCCTTGGGTTGTTTGTGTGTCTGTGTGTCTGTGTATAGATGTTTGCCCTAGCAGTATGGCTGCATATTTCTTTAAGGTGAGGCCCTCCTCTTACTTTGGGTGCAGTCCTCACCGGAAAGGATGGCAAATCTCAGAGATGTACTGGCTTATCTTTTAATATGCAGACTGTACCTTCAAATCCTAAGATCCACAGTGTGTGAGTTACTTGAGCAGGCAGAATTGTTTAAGCTTCTGCCTAAACAGATCAGAGCAGATGAGTGCAAAAATAGAAACTAGTTGACTGAAGGAGAAGTGATAAAACTATTTTCTAGATTTCTACCATAACGAAAAGAACAAGTCAAACAGCTTACATAGTTTCAGAGATTTTTTAACCCATCAGAGCTCTGAGATCAAAAAAACCTAAGTGAAGGAAATTACTAAAAGTAATAAGACCTTCCTGGAAGAGAATGTTATCAGAATTGATTAAATCATTCAACAGGTTAACAGGAGACTAAGCAGCAGAGGCAAGTATCAATGATTTTGAAGAGAGGTCAATATAAACTGTTCAAATAAAAATACAGGGGAATCTAATGTACAGCATGGTGACTAGAGTTAATAATATTGTATTGTGTACTTGAAATGGGCTAAGACTAGATCTTAAGTGTCCTCCCCACACAGACACACACACACGCACACACACAAGGATAACTGTGTGTGGTGATAGATGTGTTGATTAATTTGATTGTGGTAATTATTACACAGTGTATACAGATATCAAGTCATTATGTTGTAAGCATTGAATATATAAGATTATTATTTATCTATTATACCTAATAAACCTGGAGAAAAAGGAAACACAACATGGGAAAAAAGTAATAAACATAGAACAGAGTATCCAAGATCTGGTGAATAGCAAACACTTCAACATATGTGTATTTGGAATCCAAGAAGAAAAAGAAAGACAATGGGCCAGAAGAAATATTTGAAAAGATAATGGTAAACACTTTTCCAAAATTGATGGAAAACATCAAATTAAATACCCAAAAAGCACAGTGAATCTTAAGCAGGAGCAATACAAAGAAAACAATGTGTTAAAACAAACTGCAGTCAAAATGCTGAAAACACAAGATAAGGAGATAATCTTAAGAGCTGCCCGAGGGAACCCCATTGTGTGGAAGGAACAGTGATAAGAATGAGGGCTGACTTCTCCATCAAAAACAATGGAAGCCAGAAAACAATGGAATGATATGGAAAGAAAAAAATGTATACTAAAATTCCATATCTAGTAAAAAAAAAAAAAAAAAATCCCAAAAGAAAGGCCCCCAGAAATAACATTTTCAGATGACAAAAGCTGACAGAATCCATCAGATTTGCACTGTGTGAAATACTAAAATCACTTCTGCAGGTTGAAAGGATATGAAGTGAAGCTGAGATCTGTAGGAAGGAATGAGGAACATCAGAACGTATAAAAATGTAGGTCAGCACCAAGATGATTTTAAAGAAATTCCAGTGTTAAGAAGTCATCATTATTACCAAAAGAAGCAAGCCAGAAAGCATGTCGCCTTTCAAAAAGAAACATTTTTTAAAGAAAAAAAAAATTGTTTATTTTGCAATAAACAAACACTGAGGCAGCAAGGCCTGAAGCTGGTCCTGCATGGGTCAGTCTTGACGGTATGAAGGAAGACTCACCTTCTAGACTGCTGTCTCTGTCGCTGCCATCTTTTGCATTCTCGAAGTTGCTAGAGTCAGTGACTGAAGGGCTTTCTAACCTCTACAGCTCAGCTGGCGAAGATCGCAGCCATTGCTTTCGTTGACCACAAGGACCTGAGCTCTGCAGAAGCAGCTGTCACCTCCTTAAAGAGCTTAAGCTTCCAAGGAGATATTTTGTGGGTCAAACTGACTAAGCAAAGGGGAGCAAATGACCCAGCATGCAACAGGTGGGGAAACCAAGGTGGGGGAACTGGTGTGTATTGCCCGATGGTTTTACCTGACATTTAAATAATTCATTTCACTGGGGATTTATAAGAGACCTTAGGGGCCTGTATATCAGAATTTGAGGTGTGACTTACTTTGGAACCCTTCAAGGCATTAATTATTTGGTAATTCATTTTTCTGTTTGTCTGCTAATGAACATGAGTTTAGACTTTCTGAGAAATTACCACCAAGACTGTAGTTACACAAAGAAGTTCAGTGATTTCCTTAGGCTAGGTGAGCATAGGATGGTGTTGACTGCAGAGGGGCATGAGAAAACCTGTTTTAGAAGATGGGAATGTTATACAATACATCCTGATTGTAGTGGTGCATATATTGGTGTATAAACTTGCCAAAACTCATCAAAGTATACAATTAAAATTGGTATATTTTATATTATATAAATGATATCTAAATGAAGTTTCTTTAAAAAAAACAAAAAAAAATCTGAGATTCAAAGTTTCCAGGAATGAAATGTGGCTTCCATAGGAATTGGCCAACTCCATCAGTTTTCCCAATCCAATCCCTGGCTTGAGAAAGTACTGGCCAGGCACGGTGGCTCACGCCTGTAATTCCAGCACTTTGGGAGGCTGAGGTGGGCAGATTACCTGAGGTCGGGAGTTCAAGACCAGCCTGACCAACATGGAGAAACCCCATCTCTACTAAAAATACAAAATTAGTCAGGTGTGGTGGCGCATGCCTGTAATCCCAGCTACTCAGGAGACTGAGACAGGAGAATCGTTTGAACCCAGGAGGTGGAGGTTGAGGTGAGCCAAGATCACACCATCGCACTCCAGCCTGGGCAACAAGAGTGAAACTCTATCTCAAAAAAAAAAAAAAAAAAAGTACCTAAAGGTCTCTATATGTTGATGTCTACCATCCTAGCTCTATGGAGTGCAGTATCGTAAATGTGAGGGAATACTATAATATTGTGGGATAGCTGGATTTAGGTGCTTCCAAAATTTGGATGGAAATGTTGGAAAACTGATCACTAGATAAAAATTATACTTCCAAAGTGGACACTTGATCTGTGCCACTGTGTATGCAGTTCTGATGTTGCTTTAGCTGGGGCTGAGTTTCAGCCAAGTCTTTAAGGCTTATAGTACATTAAATTTCTGCTTCATGCTGAATTAAAACTTTTGCCTTTAACTGTAAAGTTTCAGTCCATGTGGACCAAGAAATTGGAATACTCCATGTCTAGATATCAAAATGGTCAAAGAAGGCATCTGGTGGGTATAAATGTAGGTTGATGGAAAGATCCCTCCAACCTTGGTAGCTGAAGCCCTCAGAAAAGTGGTGCCAGATCCCAAATGCATCCTGTCCCAAATCAAGGAGACGCAGGATTATATGGCCAATTTCAAGATTTTTAATGTCTTCTTGGACTCAGTTGACCTCTGGAAAACATGATTCAAGAGCCAATTAGGCAGGATCAGGAAGGATAAGCCAGGTAGAACCAAACAGTCGTAATTCTGAAAGCTGGGAAAGTTTTGGCATCCTTGGTAACAAGGGTGGAGGGGTCAGGAGAGACGCCAGCTGACAGTGAGACTGACCTGGCAGTCACCTTCCAGAGGCCGTGCTGAATCTGGATGCCTCAGGAATTCTGCTGGTCCCACATGCCACCTTCTTCAGTAATATCTCACTGACCACTCCAGCCGGAAGTGCTCACACTGACCTTGGAACCCCTTGGTGCTCAGCCACCCATAATTCTCATTAGGTAGTTTTTTCTCTATTTAGTATTTATGTAAGTATTTATCTCTCTGACTTTCCTGGTGCTTCTAGTACATTGCAGTCTACTATACACAGAACTTCTGACATGTTCATACCCTTATAGCCTACTATAGTGTCTTGTTAATAATAAGTGCTCTACCAAACAAAAAAATTGAGTGAAGAAATCCTGAGGAAATAGAAAATATTATTGGCCTCAAACCTATTAAGCCAATTTTGAACAAAAAAAAAATCATGGATTATTTAAAGTATGCCAATTTTGGGATGCAAAGCGTATTCTGTGTGTTTTTACTGCTACGGTTCTCCAGAAAAACAGGATGATATTTTCTAGCTACAGAATGTTTTAGCAACAATTCCCAACTAATTCAGCTTATTTTTCAGCAAGTCAACCTCTGTTAACGACATATTAAATTTTGATTTTTTTTATATGATCACCCTGGGGAGACATTCAAAGTAGACCTTTTAATAAGGGTGAGCTATATTGCTGATCGGACATCATAGTGTCATTTCACTTAAGTAAAGAATATTTTTCCAGAAAGACACACTTTAATGACTGGTCAAACATACTAACCGTCTTATCTTTGCTTTGGGCCATATAACTAATTTAGCTAGTCATTAGCTTCAAGGTAATGGAAGAGCACATTCTACAGTATTAACTGAATACCAAATCAGCTCCTAAAATACGTCCCCCTGTGGTATTTCAACTGGAAAATGCCAGCTTATAAACCACAGATAGCTGGAAGTTCAGGTGATTCAGAATAAAAGCATGTTTTCTAGATAATGTTGTTAGATGTAAATGATTTCAGGCTCACTTTTGATCTGATCTCTCTAGATGGACTAGACTTTGGTCATATTGGGAGACAGTAGAGGCTAATATTGTGCAAAGATGAAAAGGATGAGACAGAGCATGTGTAGGTCCCTACCGTGGTGAGTTTCCGCTCATTGCAGGTGGTGGCGTTTGGCACTGTTGACTGTTCCTCCCCTGCTAGCTTGTGGGTGCCCTTCTTACCTGCCTTTCCAGCCATCTTCCCTTACCCATTGTATCCTTCACAATCCACATTACAAGCTGGTCTTCCATCTGCCCTTTAACCACTGTTATTTTCAAGGGGACCATCCTTGGTCTTCTCTTCAAGCCAAGCCCTCCTTCAGACCTTCTCATGTATTTCTGCAGTTCTGACTGTCTCTACTTGACCGACCCCAAGTCTGTCTCTCTAACTAGACCATTCTCTTGAGTTCCTGGATTATACTTCAAATTGCCTACTGGATACCTCCACTTGGAATTTTCATAAGCATTTCAAATGTAAAATGTCAATATTTGAACTCATTTTTCTACCTCTTCCCTCACCCACATACAACCCTGTCCTGTCTCTTCTTACCTTGATCCTTGCAATGAGTGGCACTTAGAATCCTCCATGCGAGTATTCCAGACCCTTTTATCTCCAGTGACTGACTGATAACTGACTGATTCCAGAAAGCCAATGATTCCTGCATCCACCTCCTCTTTCCTATTAACTCAGGGTCCCCCATTCTTTGCTTCAACTACTGGAATAATCTACACTCTTCCTGCCTTCAGTGTATTCCCCCTAGTAATCCATCCTTTATCCCCATACCATACAATATGATCATAACACCCCCCATGCAGTGATTCCCTAGGGCTTAAAACCTCAGCTCCTTAACACCATCTTGTTTGTTTTCTGGACCCTCTGGCCTCATCTTCCACCTACTGTCCCCCTCCACCATCCCTCTCATCTCTAGCAACACCTTATACTTAATTCATGTTGAGCCATTCCCAGGTCCAGAACTCACTGAGGACTTTTCAGACTTCCAGATCTTTGTTCTGGAGGCTGCTCCTTCCTCTGAGCTACTGGCTAGCAAAACTCTTTCTCTGTCCCTGAGGATAAACTTGACCTTCAGTTCTGTTTTCTGGAAAACTGATACAGGTGGAATGTTTGTGGGGTTAATAGGCAGTAAGTACTTATGATAAAGATGACTCTTGGACAGGGCATGGTGGCTCACACCTGTAATCCCAGTATTTTGGGAAGCCGAGGCAGGCAGATCACGAGGTCAGGAGGTCGAGACCATCCTGGCCAATATGGTGAAACCCTGTCTCTACTTAAAATAATAATAATAATAATAATACACAAATTAGCTGGGTGTGGTGGTGCATACCTGTAATCCCAGCTACTTGGGAGGCTGAGGCAGGAGAAATGCTTGAACCAGTGAGTCTGAGATTGCAGTGAGCTGAGATCGTGACACTGCTCTCCAGTCTGGTGACAGAGCGAGACTCCATCTGAAGAAAAAAAAAAAAGATAACTCTGGGTTGGTGTGTGGGATCTTGACAGGCAGGATTGTAAATGAACTATAAATACCTAGGAGAAGCCGCAGCTGTGGACGTCCCTGGAAGTCGCACTCACAGTGATGAAATTGTGTCTTCTTCAGCTTGGCATTGTGCCCCTGGAACTCCTGCCAGCACATGTGGCACCTGGGGCTTCTACCCCAGCATTGCTCCTCACCTACCAGCCTGTCTCCTTCCCCAAACCCAAGTGATCACAGGGGTTCAGAGAAGTGTCCCCTGGCCCTCCCTGCTGATATGCTGCTTCTTGTCCTGTGTCCTTCTAAATGAATCCAGTGCCAAGTGTAGCCCATTATATTCTAGAGACCCTAAATGGGTATTTGGGCCTGAGCCTATCCAGAGGGAGTATTGCCCCTCCTTTGCCCATTATTCCCAAGCAATGTCTAACCCACTCTTCATGATCTTGGTCAAAGTCACTCTCCTCTGTAAACACACAGTGCCCATCAATAAGAATTAAAGAAAATAAATCTTTTGTTGCAACCTCTGTGACATCCTAAAATAACACGGATTATAGTCCTATTATAAAGTTTGCTTGTATTACCTCCAACATCTGTCCTCTACTCTAAGCAGATGACTTCTTGAAGGTAGGATCAATTGCTGTTTATATTTGTTTGTACTATTCCTGCACCATGCCTGCTTCTCCCTGTGGGGACACATTAAAAGTTGAATGGTTGGATGGATGGATGGATGGATGGATGGATGGATGGATGGATGGATGGATGGATGGATGGATAGTTGAATTAAAGGAAAAAAGGATATGTGATTTGATGGATAAATAGATTTTCTCACAAAATATCAACAGCCATTTTGGTATCTAACTAAAATAATGTAAGCAGTACCAAGAAACCAACTTTCAATGTAATAATTTCTGCTGACCCATTTGTGGGACAGAAATCTCCCATTGCGGGGTAAGTCATTGAAAGCCTCGAAATTATGAAGAAGGAGACAAAGAGAAAACCAAATAACTGAACTGTTATAATTATAGCAAATGTTACAGCGGCACCAGTTAGCTAGTTTCCTAGGACCCTGGGGAAATCTACATGTAAGTGGAAACCTCTAAACAGAGATGAGAAAATCAGGAAAACAGCTTGCTCGTGAGGGAGTTCTAGGGCTGACAGCAGGGTGGATCTCAGAGAAGCTGGGCCATCAGGAAGACCTGCTACCCTGCGGGCCAGATGCTCTAGGCTTTCCGGTGAACAGATACAGGGATTCAGGAAATTCTATCCTTCCTACTGCTTTGCTCAGAACCAGGTCCCTGTACTCCACAGTAAGAAATGGTGACTCCATTTGTAAACAGGCTTCTGATCTATTTCAACATGTGCACACCTTAGACTTTCTCAAAAGTAAACTAAAACGAAATGAATTACTTAATTCATACTGTATTCTGGAATTAATAGTCACTTCAAGGGCCTTTCTGAGAATGTTCTCATTCTTAAGAGAGAGAATACAGCATTTCCTTTAGGTTGCAGACTGGCAGGAAAAGAAACCCCTCTAACACACCGACTGTCAAGTTTGATCAGATTTCCACTGTAATTAACCTGGAGAACAAGTCTTACCTGAAATATGGTGATCAGTAAGGGCGGGTGCTAAGTACCACTTCTGAAAGTAGCTTCTTTTGGCCACTAGGCCACTCACAGAACCCTGGCTGTCAGCAGACACTCTCTGAGCAAGGAAGTGCTTGCAGTTTTAGAAAACTCAGCCTTGCCTGAAAATCCCTCCCGGATGCTATCATGGTTTTCATTCTTGTCTTCCCTCCAGATAAGATTAAGGGATTTAAGGCTGTCCAAATAAAGATATGCACTTTAAAAAGAAAAAAACAACAACAACAAAAAACATGAAAATGGCTTCTGGTGATTATAAGGTTTAGACCAACGGTACTAGCAAGTCATAGTGACCATATGCTCTTCACTTCTCTAAAAATTTACAAATTTCTGGCAAAGTCAGTATTTCTCCATTGACCAGCTTGCCTACCCACAGCCTAACACATGCAGACAGTACAGAATTCCACAGACATGGAGTTACTGTCATGGTGAGCACGAAGCTAATAAATTTAGTGCCCATTGCTCTGTAGAAGAAAACAAACATATATTTGAAACACAACCTTTGAGCTTAATGGCTGAAATATTTCTGTGCCTTGGAAATGCTCCTTTGCTATTAAATCAAGGGTAATCATAGTTCATTTAAACATAGGAAGGAAATAATTGATGTTTTCACATTACTGAGCATTTGGTCCAAACACTGGCTCTGCAGTAAACAGCATGCAGACATTTTAGGAGACAGGCAGCCGGCAGGAGGTAGACAGACGGCTGCCTCCACCGCAGCGAGGGCCAGGGAGCTGTGATAACGGCTTCCAGGTTTGCATCAGCTGCGCTGATGGTCGATCGCACCAGGCACCCGAGATGCTGGATGAAAGTGCTTCGCAATTCCCCCTACTTAATAATTAAAATTTCAATCATATTCTCCAATAATGATCATGATTAAAGAATGACAACACGTTTCTAAAATCTCTAAGTGCCAGCAGAGACACCAGGCCTTCTTCAGCTAGATAAGCAGCTGCACTAAGATTTATTTATGTTCTGTCAAACCCAAAGGTTTTCTTAAAGGAGGCTACTCTTTTTCTTTCCAGCTAAGGGAATCTGAATGTACAAAGAGCTGTATTTCTCTTTTTCTTCTTATAGGTATTCCCATAACAGCTGGGATATTCTATTTTTCTTTCCAGAGTTTTGGGCAGCCTGAGTACATCAGAAGGCGGTCATTTTCTGCATGACAGTTCAGTTTGTGTCCCATAAAAGCCCACAACGCTTGAAATACCAAATCACCTTTTTTGCAGGTCTTTTGATTATTAGCATCCTTTTCCCAAAAAACTACAAAGGAAAGACAAAAGAAGGTCACTTTTTCTTTAACTTACATGTGCAGTCATCTACAAAATGTTGGACTTCTTATCACACATGTTTTCATATTAAGAGTATGGTAACACACACACAGGAAGTTGGTGATTCCCATTCTCCCTATTTTCAGAACCAGTCTCTTCTCTAGAGACACGTTTGTACCTAACAGTAGATTTTCATATTCCTTGATTTGGCCTTCTGCCCTTCTTGGAGTTTTCAGTAATGTATCTTCAGCCCTCAGATCACAGAGCATTCATTAATTCATTCATGCATCCATTCATCCTCCCACCCATCTGTCCACACATTCAGCAATCATGTCTTATCATTGTTCTAGGCACTGTACATAAATATAAACATGAATTTTGAATTATTTGTATGATATCCATGTATCCTTTCAGAATACAGTTGTGTCATTGTAGGGCAATTAGAAGAGGTAATTTCTAGTAAATTAGTAGCTTTTTTATTTGATGTTTTCCATAGAAATTACTGGAGTTCTATATTCAGTGGGGATGCATACAGAGTTAGTGTCAATATATTGTGTAAGTGGGGGAATCTTGAATAGTTGGATCCTGCATTGGCCCAGCTGCCCATCCTCCTTCAAAGTGCTTAACAGAGACACATGTGCAGGAAAAGTAATGGAATGCATTCTTATTAGCCTTGGCTTTATTACAAAATCTCATGGGTTTAACTTTGGTAAACCTGGGTGTACTGAGTGGAGAACTCCTGGATGCGTAAGAACCAAGAGGTCTGGAAAAGAGCCTTGCATAGCGAAAACGCTCAGTGGATATTTGTGAAATGAGGAAGTTGGACTATTCAGCCTTGCTCTCACACCACCCTTCCACGCCCAAACCCAGGTCGTGAACTCAGCTCTCTGGTAGGAACACAGTGGAGGCAAAGGCTCTGAGAGAGCAACTGTTTGACTTCAAAGTCCAAGCACCACTCCAGGCCTCCTCCAGCTGCCACACTACCTCCAGTTTGCCTAGGAGAAAAGGTTTCCTGAGCAATGAGACCGTTTCTTCTTCTGAGGAAGCCCTGAGCTCTCTGGCCACGTGAATGGAAGAGGAAGAGGAAGGGTCACGTGCACGTACCCCAGACCCTTTCACCCTCTGACCACACACAAAACAGACCCAGGTCAGCATTCACAAACCCAAAGAGCAGCTTTCTTTTGGGACCATTCAGTGCCCTGTCCTTGATTTTCTTTATTCTTGGGCAAGATTCAAGCTGGTGATGTGGGAGAAAGGATGTATTAGAGTTCTCTAGAGGGACAGAACTAATTGGATAGATGAATATATGAAGGGGCATTTATTAAGGAGAATTGACTCACACGATCACAAGTCCCACAATAGACTGTCTGCAAGCTGAGGAGCAAGGAAGCCAGTCTGACTCCCAAAACCTCAAAAGTAGGGAAACCGACAGCACAGCCTTCAGTCTGTGGCCAAAGGCCTGAGAGCCCTTGGCAAACCACTGGTGTAAGTCCAAGAGTCCAAAAGCTGAAGAACGTGGAGTCTAATGTTGGAGGGCAGGAAGTTTCCAGCACAGGAGAAAGATGAAGGCCAGAAGACTCAGCCAGTCTAGGCCTTCCACGTCCTTCTGCCTGCTTTATCTTAGCCGTACTGGCCGCTGATTAGATGGTGCCCACCCAGATTGAGAGTGGGCCTGCCTCTCCCAGTCCACTGACTCAAATGTTAAGCTCCTTTGGCAACACCCTCACGGATAGATCGAGAAACAATACTTTGCATCCTTCAATCCAATCAAGTTGACACTAACTATTAAACATCACAACACAGGAGCCTTTCACTTCCCCTAGAGGCCAACATTTTCCTTAGAAAAACATGTTTTCATAGAAATTTTGAACTGGAGGAAACTATAAACACACATGGCCAGCCTTGAAATTCTTTTCAATGTTTGTTTCTCTATAATATGTTGATATGAGTTAAAGTATGTGTATATTTATTTATTGGTATGCACCTAATATTTCTATAACTTCATGAGACCAGGGACTGGATGTGATTTCCTCAGCTAGAATAGCCTACACTGATAGGCCTTTATAAAAAAAGGAATGATTAGGATGCTTTCATTTGAAATTTTTCTACTCACTGGATAGCATTTAGTGGGCTGATGTAAATAGCAAGTCATTCATGCAGCAAATATTTCTGCAGTGTCTTCTGCGTGCTGGCCATCATGCTGGGTGCTTAGAACACAGCATGTCAGGCTGAAAACGGTGGTTCACGCCTATAATCCCAGCACTTTGGGAGGCCAAGGCGGGTGGATCACGGGATCAGGAGTTCAAGACCAGCCAGGCCAAGATGGTGAAACACCGTCTCTACTAAAAATACAAAAATTAGCCAGGCGCGGTGGCAGGCGCCTATAATCACAGCTACTCAGGAGGCTGAGGCAGGAGAATCGCTTGAATCCAGCAGGGCAGAGGTTGCAGTGAGCCAAAATCACACCACTGCACTCCAGCCTGGGTGACAAGAGCGAGACTCCGTCTCAAAAAAAAAAAAAAAAAGAGACAGAATGTGAAATTAAATGAAACTGACAGTCCATGGTCTCAAAAAGTCTATGTTCTAAAAAGAGAGACAGGAGATGACAAATCTAGATGTAATATAATGTCTAGAAGAACCAGTGTTATGAAAAAAGTATATAGCTGGGGAAGACAATACAGAGAAACTGAGACAATTAGGGGAGTGGAAGGATGATTTTAGACAGGCTAGATGGTTTCACTGGAGAGGTGATGTCTGAGCAGTGACCTAGGTGAAGTTATGGACCAGAGAAAGTAACTCAGAAATCCAAGTTAAGTGCAATTGACCTCCAGAAAGTAGTCAAGCTAATGGGATTTCAGTCGCCCTAATGGTGGGCTGGATTTTTCACACTGACTTTGGTGCTTTTCAACCCACATATTCTAAATTTCAGTATAACTACAATGCTGCTGCAAAGTTCCCCCAAAATAAACTTGGGCTTGCTCTAGGGACTAACAGTTTCAAAAACCCAGATATTAGGAAACTTCTGTGACTATCATTATCATTGAGTTAGAGAGCACACCAAAAGCATAGACCAAGCTTAGAACCTGGAAACTGGACTCAAGACCACGAATGGCCTGCTGTCCCTCCTGCCTGGTTAAGGAAGGAATTGGAGGGCAGGGAGCCGTGGCTCACGCCTGTAATCCCAGCACTTTGGGAAGCCGAGGCGGGTGGATCACGAGGTCAGGAGTTCGAGACCAGCCTGGCCAACATGGTGACCCCGTCTCTATTAAAAATACAAAAATTAGCTGGGCGTGGAGGCGCTCACCTGTAATCCCAGCTACTCAGGAGGCTGAGGCAGGAGAATCACTTGAACCCAGGAGGTGGAGTTTGCAGTGAGCCGAGATTGCGCCATTGCACTCCAGGCTGGGCAACAGGGTGAGACTCTGTCTCAACAAAAACAAAACCAAAATAGGAAGGAATTGGAAAGGATTCCTCAAGCAGTCAAGGGTTTCCCAAAGCCACCCTAACCCCAGCTAGTGCCTTCTTCAAGAACTTCAGAGTATGGAGAATTACCCAAGGATCTAATAGTGTGAGCCTGAGGTCTTTCTTTCACAGGATCTAGGATCCTGTGAAATATGGAAAGTGAGCTCAAAAGACAGGCCATGCTACCCCTGACCTATATAACCCATGCTGCTGTTCTGTGACCCCTGGGAGCATTGCCAAAATGCTGCTGGCAACCCTAGAGAGTTGCCTGCATTGTTACTTTTAGGTTTCCTTCCATCTCCTCAGAAAGAAAAAGAAACCATGTGTGGTCTGTGCTTGCTTGACACATTCGTCTCTCAATGTATTTAGTGACATCAGAATTTGCATTGCAGACACCAAGAAAACACTTCTGTTATATATATTGTAGTAAAGAAGAGTAATGCTCTTTTAGTTCCTCATTTCACTAAATAAAAAATAAGATACTAATCTTTCCCTCTGAAGAATTCAACTACCAACTGGTACATTACTGATTTTTCTATGTGAATAATGTGTATAGTAACTACTAGTGTTCCCAGAAAGGATAATCATGAAGTTAACTTTTTTTGAATTTGGGGAGAGGGGAAGGGGAGGGGATGGAAGGGGAAGAGGGAAGGAAAGAAGGAAGGGAGGGAGGGAGGGAGGGAGGGAGGGAGGATTGTGTATTAGTTGGAGTTCTCTTTATTTCAAAGAATTGACTTCCATAGCCATGGAGGCCAGCAAGTATGAATCCTACAGGGCGGGCCAGAAGGTTCGAAACAGAACAAGAGCCGATGTTGTAATCTTGAAACAGAATTTCTTCTTCCTCTGAGAAACCTCAGTTAAGGCCTTTCAACTAAATGGATGAGGCCCGTTACGATTATCAAGGGCAATCCCACTGATTGTAGATTTTAACCCCATCTACAAAATACCTTCACCACAACACCCAGAGTAATGTTTGGTTAAATAACCGGGTACTAAAGACAAGCCAAGATGATACACAACACACGTTGTTTATCTACATAGGCAAGAGTCTGAGAAGTATTTGAATTATTTAATAACATGTGCACATACACAGATTGTGAGAGTTTCTATAGCATGATGATTAAGAGTACGAAATGAGTGACAGAGCCAAGATGTTCAGCCCAGGCAGTCTGACTCCCCGCCCTCCTAACAGCTACTCAGTACTGTTCACTGGTTCAAGGCTCAAGCCCTCATCGGCTATAAAGGATTGGATATTCCATTTTTTTAAAACTTTCATCAAATAGATTATGTGAATTAATGTCCTTAGCATTTGCAGCTGGATTATCAAGAATAGCTGTGAGAGATATCAAAAATACGATTTAATACATGAAAAATGTGTGTGGTCCTATAAAGACTATGACAATACAGAATTTTATTAAGCCTGACATGATCTTGAGATGAAAATATATTTATATCTTAAGAGTACACTAGTGCAAAATTCTGCCCAGTGAATTGAGTGGAGGTATTTTATATATATGAGATATATAACATATATGATATATCTAACATATATATATTATATGTTATATAACATACCATATATTATATATGATACACAGCATGTATAATATATGATATGTAACATATGTTATATATCATATATGATAATATGTGATAGATCATATATGATATATGATATATTACATATATGATAGATCATATATTATATATGATACATGACATATGTGGTCTGTATCATATATTATGTATGATATATGGCATATATATGATATGTGTCATATATGATATATATCATATGTATGGGTATGATATGTATCATATATGTATTATATGATATATATCATATATAATTATCATATATGATGTATATCATATATATATAGAGAGAAAGAATTTGGATTTAAAGTCAAGGGCTCCCTGCCCCTCTCCTATGAGTTACAGAATCATCACTATGGCCACTATAAATAGGGCTCAGTGGATCCCACTTAGGTCACCATGAAGAATCTAGTCAGCACCCCAGCTAAACGTTTTGATTATAATGCAATTACAAGCAAATTGAGAGGACAATCCCCAAAATAATACAGGAACATAACCTAAAATAGTTGTGTGGGATGGTGCAATAGTTTCCTTAGTAGCTAATCATCTTTCACCCTAAAAGATTTAGAATTAAGTAGGGAAATGTTTTAAAGAATAAAAAACCACAGAACCAATATTTTGTGTTAAGGAATTTATACATACTTGAACTTTTAAAGGAATGTGGTTAATTAATGAAACAGCTCAGCCTTGTGACTTAGCTTGAAACACAATTGAGTAACTGATTGAGGCTGGGGATATTAAGTTGAACTCTGACAAAGTTTGTAAACAGTATCAAAGCCTTTTGGAGAACTTAAGACTCACTATATTTATTGCTTTGATTTATTCATAAGTTATTTAAGTCCTCAGGAAAAAAAAACTATTTTTTAAATCAGACTTTGGAAGTACTTAAGAATGTGTTAAGGAAGTACTTAAGAATGTTAGGGCACAGTGGCTCATGCCTGTAATCTCAGCACTTTCAGAGGCCGAGGTGGGTAGAACACTTGAGATCAGGAGTTTGAGACCAGCCTAGCCAACGTGGTGAAACCCCATCTCTACTAAAAATACAAAAATTAGCTGGGTGTGGTGGCACGCCTGTCATCCCAGCTACTCAGGAGGCCAAGGTAGGAGAATCGCTTGAACCTGGGAGGGGGAGGGTGCAGTGAGCCAAGATCATGTCACTGCACTCCAGTCTGGGCAACAGAGTGAGACTCCATCTCAAAAAAAGAAAAAAAGAAAAAAAAGAATGTGCTAAATTTATAATTACAGTTTACAATGTTTAAAGGTGACACCAGTTTTCTACAAAATTAAGGGACCTATTTTGAGGGTTCCATAGACTGACCAGGAAATCTGCCAAGACCAAAGCAGTCCCCTAATTCTCTTAAGTTTCACTCAAGCACCACCTGCTGTCACTGTTGGCAGCTCCCTGTCCACCCGAGCTTGCAAATGATGCATCCTGGATGGCCTTTCTAATATTTATCCGCATTGTACAAAACCACTGTTGACTACCACTTTCTCTTGGAATCATCTTGCCCATATTCCTGAGACAGGTTACTGTGGCCATTCAAGGATGGGTGGTGCCTCAGCTTTGGGACTGGGTAGGTCCCTCTGGGAGTAGAGGCTGTGGGCAGCAGGTTCCCTCAGGCAGGCCATGGGCAGGTCCTGAGACTGCCTTGCCTCCTGTTGATGGAAGTGTAGTGACAGGCCCAAGGAAGGCTTCTCAGTGGTCTGCCTATGCTCATCAGGCCACATCCTAAGTTTATATTCAATGCTTGGTCCCAAAATCAAGAGGGGGCTGACAGAAGACAATGTTCAGACCTCTCCAGAGAGGTCTTCTCATGGAAGTTATTGAAGGAACTAGAGCTATTTTATCTGGAAATGAGATGATGGTAGGATAAAAGAGACCCCTGTTTTTAATAGTTCATTTGTTACAATGGGAGATTGGCCTTGGGAGGTGTTCAAGATGATTTTCTGCAGTGCTGGGGCCCGAGAGAAATAACATGGAAATACATCATGCAGAAGTTAGCCCCTTGCCAGTTCTCTTTCCATCAGTTCTGTTCTAGTCCTCGAGGCTTCTCTATTACCTGCTTACCTGCCTCTTTAAAAAAAAGAAAGTAGGCCCTGGACTCTTTCACAGGCAAAAGTGTTTGACTTTCCTATTGTTCATATCACTGATTTTCTGCAGTTGCCTTCTATGTGTGGCAACTAAATAGAAAACACAATTCAGTGTTTTCTATTTACATTAATGGTATGATATTTATTTTGGAAAAATTTTAATCAAATTAAGAAAACAAGCTGGGTGCGGTGGCTCACGCCTGTAATCCCAGCACTTTGGGAGGTCAAGGTGAGCAGATCACAAGGGCAGGAGATCGAGACCATCCTGGCTAACCCAGTGAAACCCTGTCTCTACTAAAAACACAAAAATTAGCTGGGCATGATGGCAGGTACCTGTAGTCCCAGCTACTTGGGAGGCTGAGGCAGGAGAATTGCTTGAACCCAGGAGGCAGAGGTTGCAGTGAGCTGAGATCACACCACTGCACTCCAGCCTGGGCGACAGACAGAGCAAGACTCTGTCTCAAAAAAAAAAAGAGAGAGAGAGAAAGAAAGAGAGAGAGAGATAAAACATTAAGTAAATCATAGTATGAGTGGTTTATAGATATGCTGAGGAGGCAAGAAAACAATTGGGCATTGGAAACAGCAGTGCAGATTGTTATGTATTGCAAAGTGGGGTGAATGGTATCACTTTCGTGTGGCATGTCAGAGGCAGCCAGCAGAGCAGAAGTTCTCACAATAGATGGAGCTGCAGAACATGGGACATGTTCTCACCAGTGAGCTTCTGGTTGAGTCAGGGAGGTGTAGGAAGACATCATTTTTCAAGAATGCTGCAGCAGGGGTCCTGCATGCCTCTGGATGGTCCCTAAGGCTCAGCATCTTTGCCAATGGCAATCAGGGCAAGTCCTCCTTTGGCCATATACCTTCCCCCCTTCACTCCTCTCTCTGACCTTAGGAGAGATTCAAAAAGGTATAAAGGAACACAACAAGGCCTTCTTAAGCTCAAGGAGTCAACAGTTTGTTCATTTTCATTTCCCCGTGTATTTTGAGGTTGGTGGATAATGCAAGCAGCCAGACCACCTGTACCTTACCTCTTGTGAACCAAAGCTATGAGGCATCTATAGGGAGGATGAGTAATGGATCAGCAAAGAGGCAGGCACCCTTGGCTCTGGAACAGCTAAAGTCTCATGGGTGGGTGTAGGGGTCGTGGCAGTGCATTGAAATGGAGAAACCAAAGATGTTCCATTCCCAATGCTTCTGTTTTCCTACACTTTCTCATTGCTTCCCTACACCTGTCTATGTACAACAGTAACCATAAATGTCATTATAAACTAGAAAGTGTGGCTGGTTATAGAAGTCTAGTCAGTGCCTCACTGTCGCTGACTCAGTCCAACACCCGCCATCTCTGGTGGGACAAGTCTCTACTTTGGTTCTGATTTCTTCTTTGAGGTCTAGATACCAGTTGTCAGCAACTACCAAACAGTTTTTCTTGGCTGAGCCTCTTCACCATGTGCACTTATTGGTCAGCTTATTTTATTGTTGCTTTGACTTAGATTTCCATGGAATATGAACATGAAAAGAGAGTATTTTTGTCAAACACGAGGAGACATTTCACATATTACGGCCCTGAGTACTTTCAGAGTTCCCTTCTTTGAATAAAATCACCTTTCCCTGGGGCCCATGCTGAGCAGTGGGAAAGTACATAAGGACAGATGAAAGATTTTTCTCTGTGTCAGTCTTGAAACCTTCTTTGAGTTTATGTTTCTTTGTTTGTTTTTCTCCCTAGTTACTTGTGTTTTAAGTTGTTGAAGGCAAGTGACCTGGTTTGACAGTTATTTTGCTTAGAGGACATGCTAAATTGTGGGACAAAATCCAATGTCGGATTTTGAAACTGGGGCATTACTATTCTGTATTGGCAGAATTGACCAAGCATAGAAATTATAAATTGCAAGCATAAACCAAGTAATCGTAATAATAATACACACAGCTTCTTTTCTGTCAGGTAGGTCCAGATCAATAAGCATAAACCATTTATCCCAGACAATGTTCTTACCTGAGCCCTGATGGTCTCATTCATAACACCTGTAAATAAGCCATCCACCTATTGACCCCTTGTCACTTTATTCTGAGCAGTCAGCATCTCAGATGCACCACCTTTTTATTGTGACTTTGGAGAGAAAACGCTGGGCTTCCTGTGTTGCCAGAGTCCCAAAGTCATCCTCTACCTTGCACGCTTTTATTTTAAAATAATAGTCCCTCTCATTTGGGAAGGTTAACTTGGATTGCAGCTTATAAGGATTGTCCAGCAAATAAATGAAAGGGTAGAGGAACAGCTAAGGCTCCTGTGGCTCGTGGCTTCCCAGATTTGCAGGGAGTGCCTTTCCAGCCAGAGATGTCCAGACTCCTGCCCCCACAAATTAGGAGGAAGCAGATAAAAGCCTTGCACATAATGTGTAGCAAAGGTGCAAAGATTTGGATGGAAAAGATATACAGGAACGTCAGTATAGATGCTACCTTGGGGGATAGAGAAAGAGAGGGAAGAGAAGAAAGAGGGAAGAAACTGGGATAAGAGAATAACGAGATCTTTATGTCTGTAACCTTTGCTTTTTACAAATTGGAAGCAAAAATACCCCCCCAAAATCAGCATGAAATCTAAGATGTGGGTATGTGAGTCCTGATTACATTGGTCTTTGTATTTTCTGTGTTTTAGAACCATTTCATTACATATGTGTATATGCATGTGTGTAAGTCCATCTAAAATAATCAAAATGCTTAGGATACAGTTGAAATAATTCAGTCACGTGCTGTGTGAGAGCGGCCATTCAGAGATACGCAGACACCAAAGAATGGTGAATTTCTGATGTTCCAAGGATCCAGTGAAATACTCCTGGTGTGGGGAAAAGTGAAGATCTTTCATGGAGGTAAAATGGAGATGCTGAACAGAATCACAGCACTTTCCGTACAACGGCTAACACACAGATGTAAGATTTGATGGGCCACTGTTGATTTCACTCTAAGGGGGTTGCTTGGCATTTTACTATAAAGAGGTAACAGTGACCAAAGTCTCTATCTCCCACATCGTTCGGTCTGGTTTGAATGAAGGCTAGAAGTCTGGTTGATGTCTAAGATCTCAACACAAAAGTCAGAAAGCAGCAGTCAGACACCAGAGAGGAAAACCAGCCTGCTCTCATGACTGCATTTCCAGTGTTTAACTTTCCTCTAGGCCTAAGAAATTTGGAAGGTCCTGAAATTTTCTTTTCTTTTATCTGTGTGTATGTATGTATGTGTGTGTGTGTATATATATATATATATATATATATATATA
>NW_016804646.1:5595808-5607169 GCF_001698545.2 Rhinopithecus bieti
GAGTAGCTGGGACTACAGGCGCCCGCCACCTCGCCCGGCTAGTTTTTTTGTATTTTTTAGTAGAGACGGGGTTTCACTGTGTTAGCCAGGATGGTTTCGATCTCCTGACCTCGTGATCTGCCCGTCTCGGCCTCCCAAAGTGCTGGGATTACAGGCTTGAGCCACCGTATATTTTAAAAGAAAAAGGAGGCTGGGCACAGTGGCTCACGTGGACTTTGGGAGATATAATCCCAGGACTTTGGGAGACCGAGGGGGGCAGATCACGAGGTCAAGAGATTGAGACCATCCTGGCTAACATGGTGAAACTCTGTTTCTACTAAAAATACAAAAAAAATTAGCTGGGCATGGTGGCGGGCGCCTGTAGTTCCAGCTACTCGGGAGGCTGAGGCAGGAGAATGGCATGAACCCGGGAGTTAGAGGTTGCAGTGAGCTGAGATCACGCCACTGCACTCCAGCCTGGGCAACCAAGTGAGACTCCGTCTCAAGGAGGGGAAAGGAAGGAAAGAAAGGATGGCAGAGGAGTATGGGAGATTATTCCCCAACTTGTCTTCCTTACAGGGGGCCTTTTCTGAACTTAAACCAATACACAGAAGAAAAGTTATTTATAACTAAATCAAAATGTAAATTCATTTCTAATGAGTTCAGTTCTGAAAAGGTTTGGGGAATTCTGCTGTTAGGAGTTTCGAAGTGAATTTGCGGGTTTAGCCACAGGAAACCCTAGATTAAGCATGTCAGAGAGAACTGAAGAATTTAGACACGCAGGGAAAAGCTGGTCAACGAACAGCAGCCCCTTCTCTGAGTGAAAAAGCAGCTTTCGGTTAACTTCACAGGGGGACTTAACTGTCCTAGTAGCAGGAAAGATGTTGCTATAGTAACGCTCAGCGTGGGGTGAGAAGGAAAATGGGATTAAAAAAGGATATTTTCCTCGTATTGGCTTCTTTCCTTAAAGATCATTAAGAAGTCACCTACCCGTAGCTAACAGAAAAGAAATCCTATTTAGCCTTAAAGGGGAAAAAAGCCCACTTTTTCACCTGGGAAGGACAGGAGCTGCTCCCACGTCCTGGGGTACAGAGTAGCTTTTAACTGAATGTAGGAATATTTGGTTGAGGGAGTGGTTATTGTCTTTTTCTACGTATACAGCAGAAAAATGGGTTGATGGATAGAATTAAATGGCAATTTAAAGAAATCCAAAGAGCTGTGTGTTCTGCAGTTGCTACCTCCCACGTGAACCTCCCTCACTCCTGGCTCCATATTCCCAGTGTGGGAGGATGGTTATACATTAGATGAGGAAAAATTGTTTCATTTGTGCAGAGCTTTAATTTGATAGAAAGGGGAGGTCTAATAAATCATGGGTAGCAAAGAGGCTGCATTTAGTTTAAATTTTAAAGTATAGTTCAGGTTAACAAGGTTAAAAATAGATTGCTCCAGGAACAGGTATGAATTCCTCCATGACCAGCCATCACAAACATCTATTCCTTTTATGCTTCTACACAAAGGCAGATCTGGCTCAGACGCCAGGCTTCAGGGCACCAGAATCTGCATCTGGTAGCGGGGAGGGCCTTTCCCCTCCCACAGCTGCACAGGTCCCAAGCCAGGCCCCTTTGTGTTGCTGTGTCTGCTGGCGTCTCCCAGTTCCTTCAAGTCACACTTGGACCTCGAAACCTCCCCAAAGGCCTGCAAGCATGGTGTTCCCTGCTCAGCCCCAGGCAGTCTCCAAGCCTCCCTTCCCAAAGGGAGAAATCGGAGAAATCAGAGAAATCCCTTTTCTGATTTTTTTGTTTTGTTCTGAGATAGGATCTCTCTCTGTTGCCAAGGCTGGAGTGCAGTGATGCAATCCTAGCTTACTGCGGCCTCGACCTCCCCAGGCTCAGATGATCCTCCCACCACCCCACCCTCCAGGTACCTGGGACCATAGGCATGTGCCACCACACCCAGCTAAGTTTCATATTGTTTATAGAGACAGGGTTTCACCATGTTGCCCAGGCTGGTCTCAAACTCCTGGGCTCAAACAGTTCACCTATCCTCTTTGTTTATGCTGCTGCCCTCTCTGCTCTGGTGCCTATCCCCACCACTGCATCTCCCCACAGGGGGCTTTCCAGAACTAAGGTCTCTGAACTCTCTGGGCAAAGGAAACCACCACCCTGCAAGGCTGTCAAGGGAAGCGAAGGGAAGAGGAGGGGAGGGGAGGGGAGGGAAACCCCTTGTATTCTTTGCTGGTGGCCAATAGCAGGAAAGTGGGCCCAGCTCATCACTCCGTGCAGTCACCGGGCCCCGCATGTGAAGGGAGACCATGCACTCTGCCCTATGACACGCAGACCCGGCGCGGGGCAGCTGGCCTCAAGCATGCTGCACTGATCCCATTCAGCTGCAGCCCAGGTGGATGACACAGGTGGCCTCTCTCTCCTGCTGCCCTGTCAGCTGCTGAAATGGCAGCCAGCAGACACTTAGATGCCTTGAAGTCCAGGAAAAGGGTCACAGACATCTTCCTTCAAGCTTAGAGAAAGGACAGTCTTCCCTTATTCCGCTCCAAGGTATCCATGTGTAGGAGAAAGGGGAGGGTGAGCCTCAGCTCTCAGCTCCTCCAGTCAATCTACCCTGCTTGACTTGGTGGCCAGGGCCACCCCTGAGCCCCTCATGAGCCCCCAGCAACTACATTCCAGCCCACGTGGCCCTCCTCCCCTGGGTCAGCGCCGAGCACCAGCAGCTCGCAGGTGGTGTATGTTTTACGGTCCTGCCTTTATGGGTCAGACAGCCTCTAAGTGGCCATCAGAAAGTTGAGCCCCATCTCCCCATTCCTCTCTGACTGCTGCACACTCGTGTCAGCGCTGGGGCTTTGGAGAGGTGGAGCATGTCACGTTCAAGAATTATGGGTTTTAGGCAGATGTGTCAGCCCTGGCATCTGGTCCCTGAAGCCCAGTATACTCTTGGAATCCAGAGTAAAATGTAGGCAGGGGTTACCTAGAAATTTAAAAAAAAAAAAAATAGATATTGTGCCAAACACCCTTATTAGAAAAGACCATGCTAAGGATAAATGAAAATGCAGACCGGAGAGGTATTGGCTTTTTTTAAAACATAAATCTTACTTACCCTAGCAAAACAGGAATAAATCTATTAAACTGATAACAAATACCTCTGGCCAAAACCACAGGAAGGCTTTTGTCAAAGCAATTGAAATGCAAAATAAATTACATGTAAAGATTCTGTCCATACAGCATGTCAAGAGTGCCCTTTCTTTCATCAAGAGGAACAAATGTTTCCACCGCCACGCGGTGGCGCTAGTCCAAAGCTCGCTGTTACTCGGGAGCCCTCGCTACCCGCAGACAGGCTGGGCACAGTGAGTTAGCCTCTCAGGAGGAACTCAGCTTTTCAGAGCACAACCTCAACACATCGATTACTATTTGCTGATTGAATGCCTGCTCTGCATCTCCCACTAACCAGGGGCTGCAGGGACTTCTTGGAGCATGGCAAGCACCCCAAGCACTAGTTAGTCTAAATTGAAAAACAATGCATGGAAATGGAAATGCCGGAGTAAATTCATGAGATCTAATGACCTTGAGGACTTCGCACAGACATACACATTTCTGGAGGAAAGTGGTGGAGATGCTTTGACTAAACCCATTACAGAGCACTTTCTGTTCATCAGAGAATATGTCTTTATGGAAGAGAATCTCAATCATTTGCTAAATAGGAAGGACAAGTTGACAGATAATTGGGAGCCTCTTCCAGGCAAGAGAGTTTCCTTAGGAAGCTCACTCAGCCAGGCCTATCCCATGAAGCTACCCTGGGATGGATCCTGAAGAAGTGGTGTCTACAGCTCCCACCCGCTGGGCCTGGCCTGGCAGATTCCCAGTCCGGGAGCCAGAAACTCCAGAGCTCACCGGCCCCACCCAGCCTCCCACGCTTTTGCTCTTTGTCTACCTAATGCCTAAGCCTGGCGGTCCTAGTTAGTTCTTGCACACTGAATCAAATTTCATGTAAATTAAATGCTAACAGGCTGCTGATGCCAGCATCTCTACCTTTGTCATTTAAAGTCACAGGCTCCTTAATGACTGCAATTAGGCAGCTCCGTTATTACTTCAGCTAGAGACACTTAGAGAGGCATCTGTGATGGCAAAATGCTCAGCGTGCTCCACTCTCCATTAACCCCTTGGCTCTGCCTACCGGGGCATCAGTTTAGGCAGCAGTAATATTAGCAGCTGAAGCACATTTATTTCTACCAAAGGTAAAACTGAACTAATGACTGCGGAGGATTTCTTTCTCTCTTTTTTGTTTTGTTTTAGTTATGACCATTTTTAAAAAACTGTTCTTGTAAATTGCAGTATGTACTGTCCACTCTGAGTTAGCTATTTACGATTAATAATTTGTATGGTGTGATTTATAAAACTACTGTTAGGCTTCTTTCCTTACAATGTTACAAAGTCTGTGCGACAATGAACTTATCTTCCAGTGGACATTGCATGAGTACCTCTCAGGCTCCCCTCACCCCGCGGCACTTCGTGGTACCATCAAACTCTTGCGCTTGATTTAGGCAATGCACGCCAGTTCCCCGGCCCCATGCAGGGCATGTGGTAAGGCACACTGACATAGTATAAGACCACGTGTGTTGGAGGAACTTCACTCCCTTCTTTTTTTTTTTTTTTGAGATGGAGATTCGCTCTTGTTGCCCAGGCTGGAGTGCAATGGCGCAATCTCGGCTCACCACAACCTCCGCCTCCTAGGTTCGCGCGATTCTCCTACCTCAGCCTTCCAAGTAGCTGGGATTACAGGCATGCACCACCACCACGTCCAGCTAATTTTGTATTTTTAGTAGAAACGGGATTTCTCCATGTTGGTCAGGCTGGCCTCGAACTCCTGACCTCAGGTGATCCACCCACCTCAGCCTCCCAAAGTGCAGGGATTACAAGCGTGAGCCACCGTGCCCGGCCTCGCTCCCTGATTCTAATCCCTACTTATTTTCCTCACCTTGAGCAGATCAATTAACCTCTCAGAGCCCCCATTTCCTCCTCTGTGCACTGGGGAGAATGACTTGCCTAAGGAGCAGGGTGGACACATGGGCAGTAAATGAGAGGGTTTATGTTAAACTGCTGACAGAGAATGATATAAATGTTATGTTTAGTTGTTACAATGTCCGAACTGAAAGGGAAGAGAACCTCTCTTTTGCATGCTGGCAGAGACTCTCCGTAAGCTGTTCGTCTCCATGGCTGCATTCTAGCAACTTCATTGAAAAGCATTCATGGGTGTTTGTGTGTAAGCAGGGCCCCAAAGGAACAGCTAAATTCCAAGCCACCTTCAGCTGGGAGTCCAGCCCGTCCAGTCCAAGCCAGCAAAGGCCACCCCTGGTCCAGGTCGCCACCTTAGATACAAGCAGTGCTGCCCTTCCTCTCGGTGATAGGGAACGACACACTACTCAGTACCTTGATGTACTCGCCCACTAAGGAGAAGGTCATGTGAATTATCCAAAAGATAAAGCCCAAGATGTAAAAATCATACTGAGGAATGGTTCTGAATAAAAGCCATTTGTTATGATCACTAACGTAAACCTGTTTGTGGACAGTAAGGAATACTGTCTTACATCTAGCCTTCAAGATTAAGGACTTTAAACTCATTTCATGGTGTATTTTTTGTGCTAATCATTTTATGTTTTTACTTATCGTAAGAGATGGAAGGCCCCTTCAATGACTCTGTACTGACTTTAGAAGTGGAGAAATAATTCTCCTTCAATTTCAGAGAAATTGAAGTTTACTTAAAGATGATTAAAAATCTTTCTGACAGACTTTGAGAAGGTCTCTCTTCTGACTGCTGTAATTTTAAATAATTCAGAGCCAGCTTGGCACATGTATGTTTATTAAAGTAGGGATGAAAATAAAACTGACTCATGTGGCTGCATTAGCCCACTGAACAGTATTTCGTCTTACATGGTCTCCATAACTTCTGAAGTAAAAACCAGAAACTCACTGGCGATGTCCTCCCTGCCTGCTGGGCTGATTGGCATGAGGCAGGGCCAGCTTTATCCACTTCCTGAAGACCATTCCTCCATGGTAGGTAGCACCTTTCCCAGCCGCCAGACTCTCTTCTCAGAGACTCAGAACAGCAGGCCAGGGACAGAGGAAGGGAAGATGCCGGATGGCTGAGGAGCCCCCAGGCAGGCAGCAGCTGCAGCCTTGGCCCTTCCTGGGACTCTAAGGCCCCTGGGATTCCTTGGCAGCAGAATCTGTATCAGCAGGAGCAGCTCCAGGAACTGCGGTGAAGAACTGGAGCTCTCAGGACCCGAGATCCTCAGATTCTTTTTTTTTTTTCTTTTCAGAGACAGAGTCTTGCTCTGTCACCCAGGCTGGAGTGCAGTGGCATGATCTCAGCTCACTGCAACCTCCGCCTCCCAGGTTCAAGCGATTCTCCTGCCTTGGCCTCCCAAGTAGCTGGGATCACAGGCACGTGCCACCACGCCCAACAAACTTTTGTATTTTTAGTAGAGACAGGGTTTCACCATGTTGGCCAGGTTGGTCTCAAACTCCTGCCTCAAGTGATCCACCCGCCTCGACCTCCCAAAGTGCTGGGATTGTAGGCATGAACTACCGCACCTGGACAGGACCCCAGACTCTTTCTGTAGCTCACAAATCAATAAAATTAGTAAATATGTGAACTGTGATGCAGAGCTTCCAGCCACATCCCGAACTGTCATGGACTGCACTTCTCTTCACCCTGGAGCAGTGATGGCTGAGCACCGCGCTTCTCCGCGGAGCTGAGCTGCTCTTCCTTGCCCTTCACCAGGTTCTCTCCCGCTCCTCCCGAGGTGGTCACAGCTTTGGCTGTGCTGTGTTTTGTGCTGCAGACAGGCTCTTTCTGACTTTATTTGACTAACCCCCCAGAACCCCTGATGGTGTTTAGCTGGTTGAAATTCAAAAATCCCTCTGAGATGCTTTTAGTTCAGAACATTTTTGTCCGGAAAATCCCCTCTCTCTTTACCAATGAGATTTTGCAAGAACAATCCCATCTTTCTCTTTGTCTTTCAGCTGACATTTTAGTCTTAAATTTTCTAGGGACACCTTCAGTTCAGCCTCTTATCACATTAGACTCTTATTTGTATTCTGCAGAGATGCTGGTCTTTAATATTCTGGAAGACAAATAAAGAACCCTCGGAAAACCCGGGGCCGTTCTACCTTCTACCTTCAGTCCTGAACGATGTCAGGGAGCTCTCAGGACCTTCAGGTGGCATTGGAAATATCTCTCAGGTTTGGAAAGGGCAATTTAGATCCAAGCAATCTCAGAATGCATTTGTGATAGAGACGTTATGAATTTTTAGTGCCTCACCTTTTCAATTCCTCCCTGTCTCCGAGGTAGAACTAGGATTTTCTTATCCATTTCTAGCAACTCCCAGACCCCTGGTGAGGGAACCCTCTGTGTCTGCTGACCACGTCTTTGCAGAACTCCATCTATCCTGAGAGGCAGCCTCCCAGCGGCAGCAATGGGGAAATACCGGGCTTCTCAACCTCCGAGTCAGCCTTCTGGACTTTTGGAGTGGGATAATCCTTTGTCAGGGGGACTGTTCTTTGCATTGTAGGATATTTAGCAGAGTCTCTGGCCTCTGTCTGCTAGACACCAGTGGCACTGTGTAGTGTGACAATGAAAAATATCTCCAGACATTGTCAACTGAGAACTCCTGACAGAATGGGAAGAGTAAACACCTAGGCCCAAAATACTGATGCTCGAATCTCAGCTCTGCTTGGATGACCTTGACCAAGTCTATCAGACCTCATAGTACCTGCCCCACGAGGTTGCTTGCATAATTAAACTCAATGATGTGGTAGCTTTCAGCACATGTTTATTGAAGCCAAATCTCTTATCATCTGTTTTCTTAATTAATGGCAAGAATTACTTTAAGATGCACAGTAAGTAATAAAAATCCAGCTTCCTCATTTCACCAGAGGTACACTTCTAGCCCTTTGGCACAAGCTGGTTTAGTTCAGTGTAGACGGAATGTTCTCGGAGATCTGGCTTCATCATGGGAAAGAGAGGACATTTCACTTCAGGTGGTATCTCTCTTGTACCCCTTGAGAGCTGCTCCCACGCAGTTAATGGCGCCCAGATAATTACAGATGGAGCTGCCTTCGGGTTGTAAACAGAGCTTTGGGTGATTGCACACTTCATTTATCCGGCCTATTTGCATTCGTACTTATTTGCATTTCTACATCTCCCACAGCTGACACTTGTTTTTTTTGATTTTGTGATTCCAAAGCACTTTTCTGATTACCCTGTGCCTGCTAGGAGAGCTCCCCATCAGGCCAGGGTTGCAGCCTCCTTCCCGGCTCTGCCCTCTTGATTTCCTCCGTGTTTTTGGAGGGAGGCCAGTTGTTGGGAGCCCGCATCTGCCATGAGCCCGGGCCTAATGAGTCATTGTTCTTCTGAGAAGCTCCTTGGCGTCAGCTTCCTTTCAGCTGCGGCATCACAGGACCTTGTCTGCCTTTTCCTCCGGATTACACCTGGGACCTGCTACATTATGTTACTATGACAAGAGTCACCTTACTTTCTCTTTTCGAAAGTGAGATTGACCTTCCTTCTGTTTCTGAAAGAAATGCCACTTAAAATTTGAGTCTGTAGCAATCACCTTGAGATAGCCTACTCTGAAATTGCCGAAAGAACAGTTTCCATTTAAGAGTTTAGCTCCAGTGCTGAGAGCATACAACCCCTACCTTTTTAAGCCTCTCATGTGCTTATATTTCTTAAACAAAATGGCTATGTCTATTCCTTGCTTTCTGTAAAAGGCATACGCATCAGTTTAATAAAATGTATGTTGTTAATTTTTCTAAGCCAATTTACAAGCAGCATTGGTCAAATAGCTACATGCAGAATGATCACTCGAATATCTAATAATGATAGAGCACTTAACGATTCACTAATTCCTTAACAACATCCGTCATCTATTTTTCCATTTTCTCTTCTCTCGGTTTCTACATGACCCATGCATTGAAAGATTTAGGTTTCCTGTTTCGCCGAATTGTACTGTTTTCCCTTACTTTCTGAGTGAAAGTAAGAAAATCTATGAGTATAAAGTGTGTCTTCTGCCCTACATGCTGAATATAAAATTTAACGGAATTTAGCCGGGCATTGTGGCTGATGCCTGTAATCCCAGCACTTTGGGAGGCTGAAGTGGGCAGATTACGAGGTCAAGAGATAGAGACCATCCTCGCCAACATGGTGAAACCCCGTCTCTACTAAAAATACAAAAATTAGCTGGGCATGGTGGTGGATGCCTGTAGTTCTAGCTGCTCAGGAGGCTGAGGCAGGAGAATCACTTGAACCCAGGAGGCAGAGGTTGCAGTGAATTGAGATAGCGCCATTGCATTCCAGCCTGGAGACGGAGTAAGACTCCGTCTCAAAGAAAAAAATAAATTAACAGAATTCTCCCTGTAAGTGAATTTGTCAGAAAACAAGAACATTGACTATTCAATTTAAAAACAAAACTTCTGGGACAGACCAGCTCCCTTGGTGGATTAGCTAAATGATGTGCAGATTATATTAACCCATGGAATATAGCATCACAGACCCGCATACCATCATCCTGACTTCGTACGACTCACACCAGCTCTGTATTTAAACAGATGAGGATAGACGTGGGCTCATGTAATAACTGTGTCAATTACAAGGGAAGAATAAACAAACATTTACCAATCAAGTAGTAACCAGCAACCTGCCTTTGGTAGATATACTCGTGTTCCTATTTGGGAAAAGGTATTCGTTATTTTAATAGTCACGTAATGGTCACTTTCAAAATCTGCCTTTGACTACATTCTGCTTATTTTCTGCATGTCACAGACTAGCCCCTCTTAGGTGAGCTTAGTAGATACACTCATGTTACTACTTTGGGAAAGACATTATTTAATATTCCTTTCAGGAACACGTTAATATACGATGTCAGAATTATGATGCTTGGTTTTTACACACAGCCTGTCCCAGCTCAGGTGAGGCCACAGCCTTTGGCCATACCCGTGCAAAAAGCCAAAGGGGGCCCCTTTTCCAGACAGCAACCAGCCCAACCCAGGCTCCCCTGCCTGGTGGCATCCACGCCACCAGTCACTGCCAAAACGCATACAGAAGTCCCTATTTATCCGTGGTTTCGATTCCTGCAGTCTCAGGTACTCACAGTCAACCGAGGCCCGAAGATATTAAATGGAAAATACCAGATCAACACTTCCTAATTTTTAAATTGCTCACTGTTCTGAGTTGTGCGATGAAATCTCACACCCTCCCACCGGATGTGGATCCTCCCTTTGTCTGGCATCCCACGCTGTAGACACCATGTGCCCAGAAGTCACTTAGTAGCCATCTGGGATAGCAGATCTACAGATCACAAGAGGAAGGCTGAGCATAGGACAATGAGATATTTAGAGAGAGAGGAAGTTCACATTCACGTAGCTCATGTCACGGTCCTGGCACCATTATACCTGCTCTGCTGTAGCACTGTTGCGAATGTCTTACTTTGCTTAATTTATAAGTTAAGCTTCATCATAGGCAAGTATGTATAGGAAAAAACAGCATATATAGCGTCGGTACTACCCATGATTTCAGCATCCACTGGGAGTCTGGAAACATATCCCCCTTGGATAACGGGGGTGACTGTGACAGTAACAGAACCACCTTAGTTGTTATCTTCATAGGCTCTGCTACCAAACTTGTAAACCTCTTCACTGTACCCAGTAGTGAGACAGAGCTGCAGAGGGTGACTGGTCTCCCTAAGTGAATACCAGGTTGAGCCTAACACTTAAAGAGAGAGGAAAGGTCAATTTCAGACAATGAAAGCTGCTCTTACAAATATAGACATTTCAATAGCCAGGAGACCCTGAGGAATGGCTCTTAATCCAGGTGCCCTGTGTATAGAGATGCCTGCAAGTAGCCAACCAAGATAATAAGAGTCAGCCCCCGGAAGGGATGAGGTCAGAGCAGGAGTTTCAATTTGACCCACGTTCCCATCATGCCTTTCTCTCTTTCTCTCCCATCCTCACTTTCAAATCACAGCCATTCACCCAAGCAGTTCATGAATGCAGGAACCTACCAGGACATTACAAATCTCCAAAAATTTAACCCTCCCAGGGAGTAATTACAACTCCAAAAAGGCATTATTTGCACACACACCCCCCCGCAAAAAAAAAAAAAAAAAAAAAAGTCTTGAGTTTGCAGAGAGTGGCCAGAAACATTCTAGAACTTCATGTCTCTATGCGAGGCCTCCTCTACCATCCCAGAGAATGAAATCCACCTGATGAGAGCACACAGCAGGCCCTCCCATCCCACCTCCTCCTCTCTGCCCTCCCATCTCTCCCCCTCCTCTCTGTCCCTCCCATCCTACCCCCTCCTCTCTGTTCCTCCCAT
>NW_016804646.1:5609556-5624415 GCF_001698545.2 Rhinopithecus bieti
ACCCCCCTGCTCTCTGTCTTCCCCACTCCCTCCTCCCCAAGTCATTGCTGGGAGGAGGGGGTCAGCCTCAAGGCCTCCCAGGTGGTTCTTGAGGAAACCACACACTTCATGAGGAAAGGAAATCCTGGAGAGTTTTCATGTAGTTACAGGTTTTATTTGGGGGAAAAAAAATCCAGAAATAATTACAACTGCCTGGAAAACTATATTTTACATTTTGGAATAATTTAAATGTCATTCCTGGTAAAGGAAGTGATGCAGAAAAGTCAAGAGAGCTCTGAAGGCAGAGAGAGTTGGATAAGCAGGTCCTGACTCATCAGTGACCTTGAGCCGGCCCCTGACACCTCTGAAATTCCATTGCTGCAACAGTAAAATGGGGATAACATTGACACCTACATTGTTATATTTAAAATGAACACATTTTTAATGCACTAATATTTGTAAATATTTGTAAAGCTCTCTGCACAAAGTAGGAGCTCAGTGCTGCTTTATAAACAACATTAACAAAATGACTTCACTTACCTTCACATGAACCCTTTGCATTAGGGATTATCACCAATCAGGCAGGAGGTGTCAGAGCATGGCTTGATAAAAATAGGGTACAACCATGCAGGGAGTTTCTTAGGACAATGGGAATGTAACTACTTATAACGCATGTCCAGAAAGTTCCTTGTAAAATATTATCTTGCAAAATGATTTTAGAGTGAAATTGTCTCTCTTTTTTCGGGCAAAGCTTTGAATTCCACCCAGTGTACCTTCATTATATCTAGCTGCACAAAAGCCCATGTATTATTTCTTTCCATGCTGTCTCACCAGACCTGTCTGTTCACATTAACCTAGTTACCAGTGGAACAAAAATGCAATTGGCCAAAGGTTACATTTCTTCCTGGTGAGCACAAGAGAGCAAGATCATGCAGAGCAAAAGCTTTCAGTAAATTTCAGCCAAGAAGTCCGGCTTCTTCCCAGGAACTCTTTAACCCTCCCCTCTCTTTTCTCCCAGAAGCATGCATGCTGCAGTACCGTTGGTGTTTTTTCGCGCCAAACTCATGGTCTTTTTTTGTTTTATTTTCAAAGATGAATATCTTACAGAAGGAAATGATACTGAATTTCCTTCAGCATGCGCCCCAAGTTTAGGAGCTTGAAGATTTTCATGTTTCAAATTGCATTAAACTTTTCAAAGAGCTTTCTTTCCCTACTTCAGCTATAATCCTGAAGAGACAGGCGAAAGATGCTTTGTAATTTCGCATTTTACAAATGAGAAAATTAAGGCTCCGGGAGATGATATGACTTACTCAGCGGTTACACAAGTAGGAAAATAAAGACCCCATTGTGTGTTGATTCTAGAATAGTCTGCATTATCTTCGTGTGTCTACACAAGTCAGCACACAACCCATCCTTGGAGAGGATGTTGTTCTGAGGAATCGGGGCCCAGTTCCTGCAACTTGGGAGGCTCTGGCTTCAAGAAGACAGAGTCTAGGTGCAGAGTAGAAACTCAGGGAAATTCCCCAACACCCAGCAGGCAGATGCCAGCCTCCCTCACCCTGCACTGTGGGCATTAGCCTGGGATAATGGCAGAGGAAAAAAGTACACAGAAAACTTTAAGCAAAATAATTCATCGTTTTCCCTGTGATCTATGGCAATGTTGAACTGGAATAGCGTACTGGCCAAATATCTTGAGTAAAATAGCAAGTGAATGCAATGCTTACTATTGGAATGGTGTGGAGTGGTGGTCTTCAAACTATTTTCCCTATAATATATTCCCCACTTACAAAATTTTGAAAACAATGTACCTCCTCACAAGTGTTTAAGTCCACCTATAAAATTTTTCCTAGGCTTAAGTAATAGCAAAAGGTGAAACTCCTGGAGTATTATAAAAACTGACAGTTTTTTTTTTTTTTTTTTTAATGGAGTTTCACTCTCGTCACCCAGCCTGAAGTGCAATGGCATGATCTCAGCTCACTGCAACCTCTGCCTCCCCGGTTCAGGTAATTCTCCTCTGTCAGCCTCCTGAGTAGCTGGTATTACAGGCATGTGCCACCATGCCCGGCTAATTTTTGTGTTTTTAGCAGAGACGGGGTTTCACCATGTTGGCCAGGCTGGTCTTGAACTCCTGACCTCAGGTGATCCGCTTGCCTCGGCCTCCCAAAGTGCTGGGATTACAGGTGACAGCCACAGTGCCTGGCCTAATAATGACAAATTTTTTATGAAAGAAGAGACACAACAATCTTTTAAATGACAGAAATAGAATCTGAACACCAGAGGGTCCACATCACTCATTTTGTAAACACATGAATGGGCTCTTCCTTATCAAAGGGTGATTTATATCGGGCCTCGTACTCCTAGTAGTCCATTTCACTTCCCGTATTCTCTAACATATGTTTTTATAATTGAAAATCTTTTATTGGTCATCCAGTATATATCTCTGTAATGAAAATATGTACAAGGCCTTTAATTTTAATTTCTAGAATTAAAACGAGGTTCTGAGATTAGCATCTTTTCCTACTTATTATTAAAATTTTAGGTGTACACAATTAATCAAAACAACAAAATACATTATAAGTTTTGATGAATATTTGTTAAACAAAAAGTAAAATGGCAATGGGAATATCCAAGTTACTGAGGTGCTGTGGATGCATACTACTTACAGCTGGAATAAGGGTTCAATATGAATTTCTTCCATTTTTCATTTTAATTAATGTAAGCACTAAATAACTTTGTTAATATAAATAAGTAGATTACAATGGAAAAGTCTTCTAGCAAAATCATTCCATTTTTTAAAAGTCATTTGCAGTTATATGCCAAAATCACATGATAGTCTATCATCAAAACTCCTTATTTTCAAAATTTTCAGAAACAAACAATTAGAAGCAAAAGTATTTTTTGCCCTTTGCCATGAAATTATTGGCATGCTAATTTACCTTTTCAGTTTTTTAGAAGTATGCCAAAAAGGTTTTATGAGGATCTAACAAATAACTATTAATTGTACCTTTTATTTTGTAAATTTAGAAGCCCTTCATTTAATACATTTAGAAAGAGTTGAAAAATTTTTAAATATTGTTATTTTCAATACACCTTTGCCAGTAAGTATCTCTTGATAAAATACTTTTATCATGTGCTTTAAATATATTCTTACCCAAATGGAAGCTGCTGAGTCATTTAATTTATAGAAAAAGTAAAATATTTAACAAATTCAGTCTTTGCACCAATAGCTAAAATCAGAGGCTAGGTGCAGTGGCTCACGCCTGTAATCCCAGCACTTTAGGAGACCAAGGTGGGCAGATCGCCGCAGGTCAGGAGTTCAAGACCAGCCCGGCCAACATGGTGAAACCCCCTCTGTACTAAAAATACAAAAAAAAAAAAAAAAAAAAAAATTAGCTGGACATGGTGGTCGTGGGTGCCTGTAATCCCAGCTACTTGGGAGGCTGTGACAGGAGAATCACTTGAACCCGGGAGAAAAAGGTTGCAGTGAGCCAAGATGGTACCATTAAACTCCAGCCTGGATGACAAGAGTGAGACTTCATCTAAAAAAAAAAAAAAAAAAAATCAGAGCAAGTGAATATTGTTAATGTCAAAATATGCTAACATGTGTTCCAAGGAATATTGTTGGGGTCACTAAAAGTAGATATCCATCTTGCAAGATGAGTGATGAAAACCAGTCAGGATCAGAATGACATAGCATATTCATTTAACCATTTCACAAAGTTTAACAAACTAAAATAAATCTATCTGTTCTTGTACTTGATTTGTAATAAAGGAATATTATGTGTTGCTGAAATTATAGTTATTTATGAAGCAAGGATAGCCTGGAGTCCTTTGGTGGGTACACGTGTGCATGTACCCCAGTGTTTGGCATCTGTGAATAATTAAGAGTCATGTAATAATGAGAAATAACTTTATTCATGATCAAACATTTCCAAGAAAGTGAAAAGCTTAAATGTAGATATAGCTATAGATAGAAAATGTTATTGTCAGGTGCAGTGGCTCACGCCTATACCCAGCACTTTGGGAGGCTGAGTGGGTGGATTGCCTGAGGTCAGGAGCTCGAGACCAGCCTGGCCAATATGGTGAAACCCCGTCTCTACTAAAAATATAAAAATTAGCAGGGTGTGGTGGCAGTCACCTGTAATCCCAGCTACTCGGGAGACTGAGCCAGGAGAATCGCTTGAACCTGGGAGGCGGAAGTTGCAGTGAGCCGAGATCACACCATTGCACTCCAGCCTGGGCGACAGAGCAAGACTCCGTCTCCAAAAAAAAGAAAAGAAAAGAAAATATTCTGACTCAGCAGCTAGCAAACAATTTTAATTTTTTTTGTTTAAAAGAGGTGGAAAATATTAAACACTTTCTAATATAAAATATGAGTATTGATTGCACTTGAAATAAAATTTTATGATGTGGTTTAGTAAAACAGGTTTTAACTACCTTGTAAAATAATGCACACCACATCTAAAAGGAACCACATAACACATTTATCTGCTGATTTGATCTAGTATTAAATTTAAAAATTTCATAGTTCCTAAAATATTTATGTTTGAAAGACTAAGCTTCTTCAATGGCTCAAGATTTCTTTCTTTCCAGTTAATGATACACTCTACAAATAAGTATTGAGATTAGCTCATCATAATTTGCTTATATTAAATACATGGGAAAACATAGATTTTAGCATTTCTTTTTTTCTTTTCTTTTCTTTTTTGTTTGTTTGTTTGTTTGTTTGTTTGAGACAGAGTCTCGCTCTGTTGCCCAGGCTGAAGTGCAGTGGCATGAACTCGGCTGACTGCAACCTCTGCCTCCTGGGTTCACACAATTCTCCTGCCTCAGCCTCCTGAGTAGCTGGGATTACAGGCATGCACCACTATGCCTCGCTAATTTTTTTGTAGTTTTAGTAGAGACAGAGTTTCACCATGTTGGCCAGGCTGATCTCGAACTTCTGACCTCAGGTGATCTGCGTGCCTTGGCCTCCCAAAGTGCTGGGATTACAGGCATGAGCCACCATGCCCGGCCAGCATTCAGTATTTCTTACCCATTTTCTCTGTTTGCTTTCACCACATTCTTCCCAAAGAGCAGTGCACTTACTGACAATCCCAAGAGAGAAGAGGTTAAGTAATTAAACAGAAGTTAGTGAAAATTGCTATCATTCTGCTGTGGTTTCACTGTTCTCTCCAAAACTCATGTTGAACTTTAATTGTCAGTGTAACAGTGTTAAGAGGTGGGATGTTTAGGCAGTGATTAGATCATAAAGATTCTACCCTCGTGAATGGATTAATGCCCTGTGTTTCATAACATATTTCCATGGATAATTGTACAGTGAACAGTCTTGGAAGGTAGAGATACTACCTCTGCAGCAAAGGGGAAGTTTGCTTATAACAAAGACAATGTCTCCCTTTGTTGACAATGGCAGGCCTGCTCACAGCCCACTATAAAAGACTCAGATTCCCTAAAGTCAGGGTCCTCACACCTGTAATGCAACCCACGCCTTGTGTGGGTGCCATCTGGTCCATTTCAAACCGCCCTGTGAACACTGGAATTTGAGAAACCAGCACAGGAAAAAAGATATTGCTGTAAGTAATGTGTGGTCCTTTGTCTCTAACACCAGAGCCTCTGGTCTTCTGCTGGCCTCCATAAAACTAAGCAGACTAACTTGTCAGCTTGCAAAGAAAGCAAAATCTTAGATCCTTCACTGTTCTTGACAAGAATTAAAATGAAGTCTTCTCCTGGTAGCTACCTAGAGCCATGAACATTTCCAGGTACCCAAGTGGCCATCCTCACTTAGCAGTATTCTGAATTACTGAAGAAAAGGCCCATTAGTGACTCTGAAACTCACCCTCCTCCCACACACCCTCGGACTTGAACTTCTGGATTCCTCTTTCTCCATTGATCTATTTGTAGCCCAAACCTGAAAGCAGCAGCCATCTCCGTGGCCTCCCTGGCCCTTCCGCTCCACATCCAGGTTCTTCTAGTTCCATCTCAGAATGTTTTCTGAGTTCTGGAACTTGCTTCCATTTGCTTCTTCCAGCAACATCCTAGCCATTGCATGGTCTCATCTCTGGGGGTAACACCCTGCCTCACCACATTCGTGTTATTTGTCCCTCCCTCATACCCATGGCTCCCTGGGTTGCCTGTTTTCCCACACATAGAGCAATAGCACTTAGGGCACTGCTTTGTTGTAATGAACTGTTTACTTGCCCATGACTGACTATAAGCTTCCTGAGGGCAGGAACTTTCTCTATGTTGTTTACCATTGTATTCCACAACTAGCCCAGCACCTAGCATGTCTCAGCCCTTGATCAATACTTGCTGGGTAAAAGTATAAATTAATAAATGAATAAATGAGCAAAAGTATATAAATTATATCTTACATCTTATAAAGTGTGATATAGGTGATTGGAGCATTCTCTTTGTAGGAAAGGTGAGTATCTCAAGGCACAATCAAGGTTAGCAAAGGTACCATCTGCAGGCGTCCTGTCTAAGAGAAGTTTAGCTTCAGGAGCATCTTATGTAATCCGCTGGACATGAGCAAAACTTTCCCCCTTCTTGAACCAGCTGACCTGAGCAAGTCTGCCAGCCTTCCAGTCTTAGGGGAGGAACGTGTGCCTGGCCATCAGGAAGAAGGTGGGAGAAGCCAGGGACCCCTAGCCATAGGTCAGCACAAGAGGGAGGCCTGCTTGAAACACTGGCAGGGTGGCCATGTAGGACTTACACAGTCGTCTGCCTGAAAAAACATGATTTGAAATACATGAATGCTTGCCCACATAGGACGAGATGGAGGTTTTCCAAGGTAGAGGTACTCAGACATAAAAATGAAAGAAAAAAATGTGAATGTGCTTTTTTTGGTTGTGGGTTTTGTTATATGTGTGAATTGCTGATTATTTAGGAAGGCAGTAACAGTTGACAAAGAATTGCCCTTCAGATGTGTGGAAAAACACTCAGAGAACACAGCAAACCTCCAAACAATCAAAGGCAGCCACAATGCCACACACTTAGAGACACAAGAAGGTGCTACGGCCTTTATGGCTGCCTCCCCGGGCACGGGCATCTGCGATGCCAGCCGGATTGGAAGATGGACAGAGCAGCCACCTGTCTCTCCGTGAGGCCCATGTGGACCCTGAAGCCCACAGACCCCGGTGGATGGCAGGCTTCTGTCTGCACTCTCAACCCCAGCAACCCAGCCTGCCTCCCTCCACCCCCCTCTGCCAGTCCCAGCAGGAATCTGACATCTTACACCTTCCTCAATGTCAGGTAGCAGTCAATAAAAGGAAAAATGCTGGAGTCTTTTGATAAAGGGTTGGGTTCTTTTAAGCCAGTTATTAACGTATTTCATTCAGAATGTGAGTAGAAGAAAGAACTTGCCCTGTATTGCGTTGGGATGGAGGTGCATGGCTTTGAGGAAGGCCCCCATAGCGCAAGTGCCAGAAGATGCAGGTGGCAGAGCATCACTCATGCGTGTGAGCTATGTCCAAATGCCGAGCTCCACGGAGATGCACTCAGACTGCAGCAAGCTTCCTTCTGCAACCGCAAAAGTGTCACCTTCTGTCGGGACCCTCCGAGCCCATCCCCACACCAAAGCTTCTCTCCAGTGGTGGAAACCTCTGTTTTCGGGTATAAAGACAAGAGTGATTTCAGTCTGGAGTCACGCCTGGACATGACTGATTTGCTTGAGGTGCCAGTGCAAATCACTGAGCCACAGCATATGGAAATCTGCAGACTGCAAGTGAAACGTGGCATTCATCGAAAGCCCGATCGTGTATTCTTCCGTGACACTTGATACATAGGATTATTATGAAAGACTTTATTTATTTATTTGAATACTTCCAATCTCGACGAAGGCCTAAATGTAGAACACAGTGGCAGTGAAACAACTTTACCCTTAAGAAATACCTATTTTACATCCATGTCACAAAACATCTTCCGATTGTGTTTCACTTTCACGTGTCAGATTTCATGTAATAATTACTCATTACTAGCAACCCAGACAAGATACAGACTTATGAAATTGCCTCATAAGTTTAGCGATTTTTCGGCAACTGGGAGGAAATAGAAAATCCTTGGGTCAGTTCTACCTGAGTTTTAATCTCCAGCTGTGTCTTTTACAAGCTGGTAAGCCTTGAGTGAGTTATTCAACTTTTGTGTGCCTCAGTTTCCTCCTCTGAAAAATGTGGTTGATAATAGTACCTACCAGTTAGGGTAGCTGTGAGAATTAAAAAAGACGATTCGCATAAAGCACTAGTATATATAGGGCCCAATAATATTATGTAATATCCCAGCATTTGGGGAGGCCAAGGCTTGAGTCCAAGAGTTCAAGACCAGCCTGAGCACCATGGCAAAACCCTGTCTCATCTAAAAATACAAACAATTAGCTGAGTGTTGTGGTGCACATCAGTAGTCCCAGCTACCAGGGAGGCTGAGGTGGGAGGATTGCTTGAGCCGGAGAGGTTGAGGCTGCTGTGAGCTATGATCATGCCACTGCACAACCGCATGGGGGACCAGAGTGAAACCCTGTCTCAAAAAAGTAAATAAATAACTGTATTAGTCAGGGTTCTCTAGAGGGACAGAACCAATAGAATATATGGGGATTTTATTAAGTATTAACTCACATGATCACAAGGTTCCACAATAGGCCGTCTGCAGGCTGAGGAGCAAGGAGAGCCAGTCTGAGTCCCAAAACTGAAGAACTTGGAGTCTGATGTTCCACGGCAGGAAGCATCCAGCACGGGAGAAAGATGTAGGCTGGGAGGCTAGGCCAGTCTCGTCTTTTCACGTTTTTCTGCCTGCTTTATATCCTGGCCACAATGGCAGCTGATTAGACGGTACCCACCCAGAGTAAGGGTGAGTCTGCCTTTCCCAGCCCACTGACTCAAATGTTAATCTTCTTTGACAACACCCTCACAGACACACCCAGGATCAGTACTTTGCATCCTTCAGTCCAATCAAGTTGACACTCAGTATTAACCATCACAATAACATATAATGATATCCTTTAAGTACTTCAACACGCCCCCTTGGGTATTCAGGGGCAGCGGGACATCTCATTTTCTCTCATCCTTTTTACAAATCTATGTTTTCTCTCTTCCTCTCTTTATTTTCTTTAAATTTGTCACCCATCCCATTTTTATGCTCCTACAGCTCTGTACACAGGTACCCCCTTAACCACTTGGGAGACCATCACTCGTCTTTGTTAATTCCCCTGAACATCCAGTGTGGGAGCACTCCACTGTCACTCCTGCTCAGTATTGGAACTGAGGCCAGGTATCGGTCTCTAGAAGGAGGATATGACAGACCATTGCACTTTGCAGGAATCCTGTGGGTCCAAATGAGCTATTTAAAAAATACCATGTCTTCCAAGGAACAGGGACACTGTGTGAATATGGGGGAATTACTGATCTGGCAATGAGTCTCATCTATGTTATACAAACTACTGTGTTTTACAAAGCACAAAATTTGAGCATTTGGACAAATTCGTCTCCTCATAATACTTTACAAACATGTTAGCCCAAAAGGTAGTTAGTTGTAATCTTGACTTCCCCCGGAAGACACCTCTCCAGTGGGTGATGAGGCACCTTCATCATGTCTGATGGGGAAGTAGCCAAGGGGGACTAGTCTTTGATCTGGTGCATCAGAAATGAAAATCTGTCAATTCTGATCTCAAAAGACAAGGACAACTGAGACATTTGGGACCAGCCTTGGACACTGATGGGACCACGGACCTACACTGTCTCTCCCTGAAGCTCATTCTGTTGCCTCTGAACTAAGTCAGTGGAGACTCTTTCTGAAGGGTTGCTGGTAGACAGGACTAACAAGTACTGTAAACTTTCAGATCAGGATTGCAATGGGTACAGTGATAACCTTTCAGGAGCTATGTTTTTGATGTGTCGTAAGGCAACGCTATGGAGTAGAGAACCTTAATGCAGTCTGTACTCTTTGCCCACTGCTCTCTAACACGAGTCGGTAGAAAGACAGTGGGCCGTGCAGTTCAACCTGGGATGGAGTTTCAGCTCTTCCAAGACTAGTGGGGTCAAAGTAGTTATATGAACCTCTCAAGATGCGGTTTCCTCCTATGTTAAAGTGAGTGTGTGTGAGAGAGAGAAGGAGACAGAGAAAGACAGAGAGTCATGCCTAACTCAGCACACAGGCGCTCAATAAACATTGGGTTCTCCACACCTATTCACAGAAACAGAAGACACCTGTAGGCATCACTTACTTAATGTGGGCCTATGAGTATTTTCTTAAATGTTTCTGGCTTTTCAGAGCACATTTAACTAGGAAGTTCTTCCCACATCTTGGCTGTCGTCTCTTTAGAATTAAGATGTAAAGACGCTTCACATTGCTGTCACACACCAAAAGCCCTTCCAGGTACTGCAGAATAAGGAACATGCATTCCTAGATGAGTTAGTTCCTTTGATACTTTGATTGCTCACAGTGGTTTTGCCTACATCCTCTCCAAATTCTCCACTCCTCCTTTTAGTACAGGGTGTGGCCATCGAGCTATAATTACACTCTTAAGGACAGTTAGCGGTGTCCTGTGGTTCCTGCTGTTAAAGTAATCAAACAGAAGCCTGCTAGACCACGGTGGCCAAATGTCCTGAGTTCCTGTGTCTGCAATCTGAAACCCAACTCAGTGGTCATGTTCTAGGACAATCTGAAACAGCCAGCTAAGCCCTAACTTGGGACTTTCCACTGAGATGAATTCTTTGCCTTGCTTCTGAGTTCACCCCATAAAAGCCTTCCTCTTTGCCCCTTCTGTGGAGCCATGAACCACTTGTGATCCAGAGCTGGCCCATCCATGATTGCTGTTTGCTCAGATAAATTCTTTTTTTTTTTTTTGAGACAGAGTCTCCCTCTGTCACCCAGACCAGAGTGCAGTGGTACAATCTCGGCTCACTACAACCACTGTCTCCTGGGATCAAGCGATTCTCCTGCCATGGCCTCCCAAGTAGCTGGGATTACAGGCACCCACCATCATGCCTAGCTGATTTTTGTATTTTCAGTAGAGACAGGGTTTTACCACGTTTGCCAGGCTGGTCTTGAACTGCTGGACTCAAGTGATCCACCCACCTCGGCCTCCGAAAGTACTGGGATTACAGGCATAAGCCACCATGGCTAGCCTCAAATCAAGTCTTTAATATTAATGTGCCTCAGTTTATCTTCAACACTACATGCTGTACTCCAGTCTCAATACCAGCCTTGTGCTTTCTCATTGACCTTCGTTAGCCAGTGCTTTTCTTGTCTGTAGACTTTAGAAAATCACCAGAAACCTAATAATAAAGATCGTATTCATTCATTTAACTGATCTGTGTTCAGCACTGCCTGTAAACTGGGCACTGTTCTAGTCAATTCATACACAATGATGAGATCTAGGCAGAGTCCCCTCCCTCTTCTAGACAAATGGTGGAGAAAGATGATAGTGGTTGTGATGTAGCCGATGAGAGCAGGAACAAGAGCAGTGGAAGGGACTGGTGGGACAATGAGGCATGGTAAGGCCCTGCTGTAGCTAGAGTGTGCAGAGGAGGCTTTGAGAAAGTGGCAGCTTTAAACAGACCAGCAAATTTTATGAATTCCAGCTTGGGATTGACAAGTCATCTAAATCGGTAAATGTCTTGCTTGTCATTGGCCCCAAATCAAGGAATTTTAAGATGTCCTTTGTCATCCACATTCCAGAGCTTGACAAGCATTGCCTAGGCCCCTGTTCAAATATCTGTTCTTCATGCATGAATACATGCAGAAGGTTTCCCCCATAAAATTCAGGTGGTTACCATGTGTAACTGCATCGCAGTACTCACCTCCGAATTATTTACGGGTAAGCTGCAAGTTACACAGCATGTCTCCGCTGCTCTCCATTTGCATGTAGACACCTCTATGTACATTAGAAAGCAGAGAGAGAGCATGACAACCCTTCAGATACTAGTTGAGAAAAATTAACGCGAGTGCCTCCCTATTCATCTGGGGGCCATGTCTTCTCAGATGAGGACGTCCACCCAAACCCAGGCAAGCCTGGCACATATTAAAGATGCTGATATCTCACACCCAATGCAGCTGTCAAGTCTGCTCTAAGCATGCTGTGGCTCCTGATGTTTCAAGGCCTTCTCATAGTGCATGCATTTCTCACTTACTACGCTACTGACATGTAAATGGATTTATAGGAAATATAAATGCTTTCTAAAAGCCACAAATAAAATGTCTGAATGCATGCCCAGCTTGTCTCATATTTTGGTCCACGTGCTGTGAGTGATGTGGCAGTCGATGTCAGCCCTAGAAAAGAGCTGCTGTTGGCGTCTCGATCATTGGCATCATCCCTGTTTATTTATTGAAGTCTCGAATGCAAGGTCAGGGCACTGGGAGATTACCAGCCTAGAAGAAGAAGTAGCTTTGAAAATATGTCATTTGCCTCTGGGCCATTTTTTCCTTTTTCTTTCTTCCTTCCTTGTTTCCTTGCTTTCTTCCTTCCTTCCTTTTTCCCTCTATCTTTCCAAATGTCTTCCTTCCTATAATTCTTTCAGCAGAGAGAGGGGGAATAAGCCTAAACAGAGCATGTATGAGAATACAGGCATTAGTCAAAGAAAGAGAGGAGATAGGTGTAAAGTTAATTTTCTTAAGATTTAATTTGTGTTTTCTGGCCAGGCACGGTGGCTCATGCCTGTAATCCCAGCACTTTGGGAGGCCAAGGCAGGTGGATCACTTGAGGTCAGGAGTTCGAGACCAGCCTGACTAACATGGTGAAACCCCATCTCTACTAAAAATATGAAAATTAGCTGGGTGTGGTGGTGGGTGTCTGTAGTCCCAGCTGCTTGGGAGGCTGAGGCAGGAGAATCACTTGAACCCAAAAGGCAGAGGTTGCAGCAAGCCAAGATCCTGCCACTGCACTCCAGCCTGGGCAACAGAGTGAGACTCCATCTCAGAAAAAAAAAAAAAAAAAAAGATTTTATTTGTGTTTCCTTAGCCAGGTTATTTTGGGTTGTTACTGTTTTGCTTTCAACTGGAACTAAGTGGAATCCTTGGCTAATAAGTTTTATGTGGATCCTGCCCCAGTTATCTCAAATGATTTATTGGAGTAAAATCTGAAAAATATCTTCCTTTACTAGATTATGTTTCTATAATGATAACTCATCAAACAGAAATGCTAGAGAGAAATCCAAAGAACTTAAGTTGTTCTTTTCTATCAAAATTCTTTACTTCTGAAATTCACTAAATTCTAACCTTTTTCCTTTATCATAGCCACTCTTTTGCCAAAGGACATAACAAGAATTTCTTCAACACCACTGATAGTAAATCTCTGACTATACTGAATCCAGAATTTCAAGAACGTATTTCAAAATTTTAACTTATTAAAAAATGTTTTTTAAACTCTTTATGTGATTTCTTCCCTGTAGACCCTGCACAAAAGTTCTTCTTATGTTAACTTTATACTATCCTTAATTTTTCCCTAAATACCTAATGTAGTCTCTTTAGAATAATACACAACAACCAGGGTTGGAAACAGTTCAATAGGAAAGTGTCTCTATCTGGACAAACTCTTCCTGTGATCTCAGAAGTCCCCTCCATTCCCCCGTTAATGGTACTATGGACATGGGGAAAGGAACGTTAAGCTGTAACTACAGAAGTTACAACATACTCTCTATTCACCCTCATGCTGGTCCTGCTTTTTAGTGAAGATCGAATGCAATTGCTGCATGGACTCAGGCCATTGGTTTTGACCCAGAAAGTAAACTCCAGGCATAACTGCCAAATACCCAACTCCCTTCTAACCACTTGTCTACAACTTTTGGATGGAAATTCTATGTCTACTCATTAATTGTCTAGAAAGGACTGATTTCTGCCATTCAGAGTCACCTGAGAATGTCCACGTATGTTGGGAATTCAACACGTTTCGATTAATACTTAAGTACCCCCACTCAAGCATCAATTCAAAATCGAGGTGAGGAATGCCCCAACTCTCCTGGTGTGGGGTACTGGGGGGTAAAGCCTCACCCAGGTGAATTTCGCATGATTTTCTTACATCATCACTCAAAGGCATAAGGACCAGGAGGATCCTTCCTTTCTCTACTTAGTTTGTTGCTTCCCCACTTGCTGTCCTTTTGTGCTCCCTGTCTCCAATGGTTCAGGTACTAAATTAAGGGTTAGCAAGGAATAGGAATTTCAGAGAAGAAAACTCTGTGGAGTTGAGGAAAACCACAAATATTGTAGCACATGATTTAGTATGGCACATGGAAAAAACAGGATCCAGCAGCCTGAAAAATCCTCTGTTCAGTTATGTGAGCTTGGACATGTAACTTCATCTTTGAGCTTTCTTCATTTGTAAAATCAGGATCTTAATTTTTAAAAAGTAAAGAAAACTGAGGCTGATGTGGGGGGTCACTTGAGCCCAGGAGTTTGAAACCAGTCTGGGCAACAGAGGGATACCCTCTCTCTACAAATAATACAAAAATTAGCCAGGCATGGTGGTACATGCCTGTGGTCCCAGCTACTCAGGAGGCTGAGGTGGGAGGATCACTGAGCCCAGAAAGTGGAGGCTGCAGTGAGATTTTATTGTACCATTGCACTCTCGCCTGGGCAACAGAGCAGAATCCTGTCTCAAAACTAAAGAAAGAAAGAAAGAAAATGAAGAAAACTATTCATCATGCCAAAGGCCCATGAGCCATGCCTGGCACCAACAGTTGGCATCTCTGTTTTTGTTCGCATATAGTCATTTTATCGAGATAAGCTGAGGCCACTCCAGCCCTTGCACCTTTGAAAACTGCTTAAGACTAACTCCTGACCTCTCATAACGCATTTTGGAAAAGAAGACTTTATTGCATATTCATTACTCTTAATTTATTTCAAAAATCAGGTTTTTTACTTTATTAAGTTCTTTTTTTTTTTTTTTTTTTTTTTTTT
>NW_016804646.1:5624680-5710883 GCF_001698545.2 Rhinopithecus bieti
AAGGGTTTTTTTTTTTTTTTATTTTTTTTTTTTTTTTTTTTTTTTTTTTTTTTTGAGACGTAGTCTCACTCTGTCACTCTGGCTGGAGTGCAGTGGTGCATGATCTCGGCTCACTGCAACCTCTGCCTCCTGGGATCAAGCGATTCTCCTGTCTCAGCCTCCCGAGTAGCTGGGATTACAGGTACCTGCCACCACACCCAACTAATTTTTTGTATTTTTAGTAGAGACGGGTTTTCACCATGTTAGCCAGGATGGTCTCTATCTCCTGACCTTGTGATCTGCCCTCCTCAGCCTCCCAAAGTGCTGAGATTACAGGTGTGAGCCACCACACCCAGCCTTATCAAGTTCTTAAACAAGTGCCTTTCATGTGCCAGACACAGTGCTAGGAACTTTCTTAAACACGGCATTTGAATCTCTACAGCAATCCCACAAGTAGATTTCAATTTCCCCCTCTCACAGTGAAATAAATGGAAATTCAGAGATGGTAAGTGAATGACTCAGAGCCACTATCAGTCAGAATTAGTGGGGCTAGAACTGGAACTCGGACCTGGCTAGAATTATTCAACACAAACAGAATCTATTTCCCTTACAAAAGTCAGAGGAGGCTGGGCATGGTGGCTCATGCCTGTAATCCCAGCACTTTGGGAGGCAGAGGCAGGCAGATCACTTGAGGTCAGGAGTTTGAGACCAGCCTGGTCAACGTGGTGAAACCCCATTTAAAAAAAAAAAAGACAAAAATTAGCCAGGCACAGTGGCCCATGCCTGTAATCCCAGCTACTGAGGAGGCTGAGGTAGGGGAATTGCTTGAACCCGGGAGGTGAAGGTTGCAGTGAACCAAGATTGCACCACTGCGCTCCAGCCTGGGCAACAGAGCGAGACTCCATTTAAAAAAAAAAAAGGAAAGGCCCTCTGTGTTGTAGTTAGGGCCTCAGGTTCTAGGGTCAAAATCGCCTGGTTCAGTGCTACTTGGTCACTTCCTACCACTGCGGCCTGGGGACCTCACAGTCGTCTTTAAGCATCCATTTCTTCATTGTAAAATGGTCACCTAAGAGGGGCAACAGGTGAGATCACACACGGGCAGCGTCAAACTCTGTGTCGCGCGTTAGCTCGTAAAGGATTCTCACCATTTTCATTACATAGATATGCATTTAGCGAACAATAACGACCTTACATGTTTGTGTGTCACCGTGTGAACTTATAATTCCATGTCCTTCATGTAAACGATGTGTTTCCATCCAACGTATTTTCAGAGACTCGCGTCACTGCCTCACTTCTAGTTTTCTATGATATACGATTGTTTCTGTGTAGGCAACACCAGACATTGTTTTCCGATGTAGGCTGGAACACTAGAAAACTCCACCACCTTGTATGTGAAAATGCCAATGCACTTTATAAGCAAAGTCAACCGCAAAATGTTTATAGGGTCAGGCGGTTAGAACTGAGGTACAAACATGGTTTAGAAGGGATTCTTACAATGGTGCTAAAGTTCTAGAAGCAAATACTATGTGGGAGGCCATAGAAAGAGTGAATTGTTGTTCACACTTCAGCTTTGATTTGGAGACACCTGTGAAAGAAAATAATCTTTTCCCCAGTACTTACTGGTTATTTTATTTCCAGAAAACATGCTTGTTATTTTAGCCGAGGTAATTGCCTTGGCTTTCGGGTATGGTTTGTGCTAAATGAACAGTGACACCTACTGGTGGAAGATGATCATGTTTCTTTACTAAAAGAAGCTCGTGTTCTCACTTGGCTGTATATAATCCCAGAAATAATACAGAGTGTTTTGATTTCAAAGAGCAAAGAACCAACACTGGAGTTTAGAAGAAAAATCAAACCACGTTGAGGCAGATACATGAATATAGACAAATTCACTTTCTGGAGTGAAGATTGCTCTTTTCTTCTCTAAAATGCTGGATTCCCCCAACCACCACCCCAAAAATAAGCTTGTCAGAGCTGCTCCAAGTAAAGGCAGTTCAAGTGCCAAGTAAAGATGTTTGGCTTGACACACCTGGTTTTCCTCTCTCCATGGAGTAAACAGATTGGCAGACACTGCTTCAAGCACATTTTTTGTCTAACTCATTACATATTAATACTTCCAAAGTAAATCTCTCCATTCTGTAACTTTGTTATTTAAATATTTTTATTAATATACAGTAATACTTTTCCAGATGGCATTATCAGAAGTTTTAGTGAGAATAAGCAACTGAAAACACAACAGCTGCTCGGCTTGGCAGCGTGAGAGCCCTGCGCTGCAACACTCCCAGGTCCCCATGGAGTCAGCCAGGCCTGGGGGCCAGGCCCAGGAGGGAGTGTGGGAGGCCAGCCTGCAGCTCCCAGCATTACTCACACCCCTGGGTGGGCCACTGAGTCTGAGTCTAGGTTTGGAGTAGAAAGTAGGAGGTCTGTCTACATTCCCCTAGCTCAGCTTTGCCTAGGGCCCTGTCCTTGGGGAATTATTAGACACTGTTGATTTACAAAAGCTGGTATTTTCATCTAATTTGGTTCTCTGGGTCTGGAGGTTAAAACCCAGGGGGGCCGGAGGGATGACTGGTTGGCAGCCGAAATCTCCAATGTGTTGTGAAGGTTATTTAAGCTGAGTTTCCTTGCCTGTGAAAATGTGTGTGTCGAGTCCTGCTGTGACAATTACAGGAAACAGTAGACCTAACCCCCAGCCCCGTGAGTTTTTTCTTTTTTAAGACACAAATCCCATTCTAAGAGTTATGAGAGAAGGTACATTTTATACACTTTAATTCAGAGATTAAATCAGTAGCACAGTCTTGGAGGCCTTAGATAACTTTTTTTTTTTTTTTTTGAGATGGAGTCTCACTCTGTCGCCAGGCTGGAGTGCAGTGTCGCCATCTCTGCCCACTGCAACCTCCGCCTCCCAGGTTCAAGTGATTCTGCTGCCTCAGCTTCCCGAGTAGCTGGGACTACAGGTGCATGCCACCACGCCCAGCTAATTTTTTTATTTTTAGTAAAGATGGGGGTTTTACCATGTTGACCAGAATGGTCTTGATCTCTTGACCTTGTGATCCGGCCACCTTGGCCTCCCAAAGTGCTGGGGTTACAGTCGTGAGCCACCGCGCCAAGCCCATTAGGTGACTTTTACAGGCCATCGAAAACCAGCTGCCATCAGAAACTCTGGACCCACAGGCAAGCTCTCTCCTTGCTCTTGGCCCGGGTCTGGAGCTTGAATGAGGGGTGAACATGAGCTAGCAGAGCCACACCCACTACTCCTTCCTCGGCCCCATCTCCCTCCAGAGTTCTTTCCTCCATCTTCCTTTCTTCCCTTTCTGGTACCTCATCCCAGAGCTTTAGCTGCTTCCCCAGTAGACATGGCTTTCAGTGCAAATCCTGCATTCCGACCTCTCTCCTGCGTGCTCAGCATCTGCTGGACGTCTAGATGGGGGAGTCTTCAACACGCCAAGGCCCCCGGGCAGGAGGATGGTGACAGTTCAGTGTGACCACACTCCGTAGCACAGTTGATACAAGCCTTACCTTGAAGCACTTTGTCTTATGGTCAGAACAGTGAACCATTCTCTCTGGCCCATGTTAAAAAGATTAAAAGCTGATAGCTTGCCGTCCCCCCACCACCCCCCTCCAGTTTTTATGAGCAAATATAGGAAACTGTCTCCTGCGAGGCAGCAGGTAGGCATAGATGAGGCTGGTCAGGGATCGCTGGTTACAACAGGTCTCTGTTGCTGTTCCTCTCTGTTGGTCAGCCTGGGTTTGAATTTAGATGCCGAGAGCTGATGGGCCCATCACTAGAATGACTTTGGGTGAGTTGTTTAGCAAATATATGCCTCATTCACACATTTATTCAACAAATATGAACTGGCATCATCTACGAACCAGGTCCTGTTCTAGGCACTGGGAGACGTCAGTGCTCAAAAGAAACAAAGCTCCTGCCCCGCAGTGTGTGCGCTCTCCTGGGGGGAAAACAGACTGAGAAAAACAAGCCCAATCCATCATCAAGCTCTCCGGTATCTTAGAGCAGGGGTGGCCACACTTTTCAGTAAAGGGCCAGGCAGTGCGTCTGTTAGCTCTGAGGGTCACTGGTCATTCTGTGAAAGTGGCCACCGTCAGTACACGAACCAAAAGGTGTGGCTGTGTCCCAGTAAAATGTGATTATAAAGTGGTTCGCCGAGCTCTGTATCAGAGCATTTCCACAGGTGTCGTGGAAGTGAAGTGGGAGAGTCCAGTTAAGGGGGACCTGCTGTACCTGAGGTGGGAGGATGGGAAGGGCAGGTTGCGCTTCAGAGTAAACTTCATCAAGAAGGTGCAATTTGAGCAAAGACAGGACCCAGAGGGAGCCAGCTGGGTGGGCACCTGCAGGATCCCAGGGTGTTCCCAGTGGAGTGACGCTGGATGAAAGCCCACGGCATGTTCTGGCACACCCAGAGAGCAATGCAGCTCCAGGAGACACTGTGGGGAGAGAGGGATGCAGTGGGGAGGCCTGGTGAGGACACCTGGCTCTCATTCCCAGTGAAATGGGCAGTGGAGGGGAGTGAGAGCAGAACTGACAACATCTGAAGTCCTGCTCTGGCTGCTGTCCGGGATGAAGGTCAGGAGGGGCCAGGCAGACTCTAGGAGAGATTAGACTATTGCAGCAATCAGGGCAGGAGGTGGCTGTGGCTTAGATCCGGGTGGTGGGGGGAGCCGGGGGACATTTCCTGAGGCTTGTAAGAGAGGCGTGAGAAAAGACTCATAACACCTCGAAGGCTTTGCATTTCCTCATCTGTGGCTGGAACAATCACTCTGCCATAGGATTATCTGAGGATCAGCTAAGTTGACTCACATAAAGGGGTTGGCACAGTGCTTACTATTTAGCTATTGCTCAGTTCATGTAGGTAGTGTCGTTACTGTTTATTATGATGTTATGGAGTTGTTCAAATCTAGATTTGACTCTAAGCTAAATCACCTACCAGCCAGAGGATCTTGAAAATGCTTGTCATCTCGAAGTCTCAATTGCCCACGTATATCAAATGAGTTTAAGACAGAAAATGAGGAGGCCTGTCTGCATGAATGGTTCCTCGAGGAGATGTTACTGCATCTGAGTGGGTCTCAATTATGTGATCACCACTTTCTTGGTGCCCCTCTCCGGCGTTATTCTATAGAGTTAGCCGTGTTCTCCCCAAATGTCTTTGGGAGCAGCCTGTCCTGCACTCAGGCCACAGAGCTCTGGAGTCCTGTTGACTCCACACTCATGGTGAAGTTGTGGGTAAGAACCAGGTGATGCTCTGCAGAACGGCAGGCTCCGTCCGTCCCTCTGAGGAGCTGCCAACAGTGTGTAGGTGGAAGAAAGTGAATTCCTCCCATGCCTAGCTCCCTTTCAAAAGGCATTCAATTTCCTGTGACCGATGGGAGAGTTTCTATTTGAAATGGAAGCCTCTTAATTTACAGCCCACAGTAATAGAGTCTGGCAACTACAGACCCTCCCCGTGCTGTTCACGGCTGCCCTGCCTGTGGAGACCATCCTCTGGGCGAGGAGCATAAGGTGCCTTTCATGCCTTTCGCACTTTGGGGCTTCACCAGGAAAAGATGACCTTACTCAGTTAAAAAAAAAAAAAATCCTCTTCACCCGACGTGCAGTAGCTGTGAAGCGTCGAGAAGAACACGTGCCATTGAACGGTGGCACCTGAATTACCTGCCATTTTCTATTTTTCAAAACAGTCTCAGCCAAATGCTAGAAGTGAATAAATAATTCTACCACCACTCCTCGAAATAAGATTTTAGCACTCTGTTATTTGCTTCGAACAGGAGATCAGAGAACATCTGAGAGTGGCACTTTGCATTTGGGACAGGGCACGGCAGCCGTGGCTGATGGCTAAGGACTGTCTCAGGCAGAAACCCTTGCCTGGGGCCTCAGGTGCGTCTTAACAGAATCTGGGAATAAATACCAGGAACTGACACAGAGTGCCCGAGAACACAGAGACTGGCCGCTGCCTGTGACAAACAATGCTGAACACCCTGCAGTCTACCGAGTGGCTCTGACATCTGGGGAGAAAATGCTGGAAAGAACCTCTTTTGCAAAATCCTGCATGGAGATTGAGAGCATAGTGTCGAGTTTCCACCTTGTTGAGAGTTTGTGCTCCAGAGAGCCATTTGCAGTAAAGAAAGAGAGAAGTCTGAATTAAAATGACACCAGTACCCTGCCCTCACTGACCCTTCCCCACTCGGCCCAGGACACAGTGCTGTCAAGGAGTTTCATGTCCCACCTCTGTGCCTGGCTGCTTCTCTCAGGCGCCCCTTCCTTCCTGGAGTGTTCACCTCTTTCTCCCACCTCTGCCTCACTTCCCTTTCCACAGTCTCCCCTTCAGAAGGCAGGAAAGAGAAAGGAATAGCAGTTGGGTAAGGCCTATGTTGCCCGACTTCATGCTGTAAATGCTTCCCTGTCCTCTCGGGAAGTTTCCCTTTTAATTAAAAATTGCATTTTTGAAGGAGCTTCCTCATAGCTGGGGAACTGGAACATCTCATTTGTCTGGCATTATCCTTTTTCTCAGGAATGGCCGTGTGGCTTCCTTCTCAGCTGGACTCCTGTGGGAAGCTGTGAACAGAAGGTGCCCTGGGACCTGCTCAGGTGTCCCTGGGACCCGGTGCAGCCCATGCCTCTGTGGGCTTCATCTCATGCCAACACCCCCAGTTCCCAGGCTTTCCTGGCCCACCCTGCCAGCCCACCACAGCCAGCATGCCCACATGAGCCTGCCAGGTTCGGCCTTCTCCCCCAGTTCTCACTGCAGCATGCCCACTTGGCTTCCATTCCCAGCTGGCCAGATCCCTACATCCTCTCTGATGTATTTGGTTACCCTGTGTTGATGTGCTGGCGACCTGCTACAGCTGTCATTCCCTTTGCTGTGGTATGTGTATATGAATTTTTCTTCTAATGGAAAGAGACTTAGGAAGTGAAGGGAAAGTAGAGGGAGGACAGGGCCCTGGCAGGGGAACAAAGAACAGGAATGTCCCGGGGAGTCTTACAGACCCTCCAGACCATGCCCTGGAGGCCAGTGTCCGGGAGACAGTGGGTTTCCACAAATAAATGGGAAGGGGTCCCACAGCCCTAAATGCACAGTCCTCCGCCCCTCAACCTTCCACATACTTGACCTCCTGGTGTTATTTAGGTGTTCAGAAAAGATAATATCATTTCCAAAGGAGCTGAATGTGCTTCCAGAATAAAGCTCAATCCCTGCAAGATTCTAGTCCAGCAGTCAGGAAGGCAGGCAAGAGCAGACAGAGCCTGTCTCTGATTACTCTTCATTCTCCAGCACAGACCACAGGGATACATGCATAGGTGCTGCTTAATAAACTCTTGATGACTGAATGAGTGAGGAAGGAATGAGTGAGTGGAGGAATGAGTGAGTGAAGGAACGAGTGAGTGGAGGAATGAGTGAGGAAGGAATGAGTGAATGGAGGAATGAGGAGTGAGAATGAGGGAGTGAGGAGTGAGTGAGGAAAGAATTAGTGAGTAGAGGATGAGGTGATGGAGGAATGAGTGAGGAGGATGAGTGAGTGGAGAATGAGTGAGGACAAGAATTAGTGAGTGGAGAATGAGTGAGGAAGGAATTAGTGAGGTGGGAGGAATGACGTGAGTGGAGGAATAAGTGAGGAAGAAGAGTGAGTGGAGGAATTGAGTGAGGAAGGAATAGTGAATTGAGAATGAGTGAGTGGTAGGAATGAGGTGAGTGAGAGGAGTGAGTGTAGGAAAGGAATTAGTGAGTAGAGGAATGTATTGAGTGGTAGTTTAATGTTGTGAGGATTTGAAGAACTTAGTGTGATGTTAGTAGAATGAGTGGAGTGTGAGGATTATGAGGTGTGATGTTGTGATGAGGAGTGAGTGAGGAAGGAATGAGTGAGTGAAAGGAATGAGTGAGTGGAGGAATGAGTGAGGAAGGAATGAGTGAGTGGAAGGAATGAGTGAGTGGAGGAATGAGTGAGGAAGGAATGAATGAGGAAGGAATGAGTGATGGAGGAATGAGTGAGTGGAGGAATGAGTGAGGAAGAAATGAGTGAGTGAGGAAGGAATGAGTGGAAGAATGCGTAAGTGGGGGAATGAGCAAAGAAGCAATGAGTGAGTGGAGGAATGAGTAAGGAAAGAATGAATGAGTGGAGGAGTGAGTGAGAAAGGAATGACTGAGTCTGCAGACAGACACTGTGTTGGTCTCTTAGGCATCCCTGTCACCATGGCACCCAGACTCTCTGACTGTATTAGCCTGTTTTCACACTGCTAATAAAGACATACCTGAGACTGGGTAACTTATCAAGGAAAGAGTTAACTAACTCACAGTTCCACATGGCTGGGGAGGCCTCACAATCATGGCAGAAAGCCAATGAGGGAGCAAAGGCATGTCTTACATGGCGGCAGGCAAGAGAGCATGTGCAGGAGACCTCCCCTTTATAAAACCATTTGATCTTGTGAAATTTATTCACTACCACAAGGACAGTATGGGGAAAGCCACCCCTATGATTCAATTATCTCCACCTGGCCCCGCTCTTGACATGTGGGGATTACTACAATTCAATGTGAGATTTGGGTGGGGACACAGCCAAGCTGTGTCACTGACCTAGAGCCTCTGGGGTCTCATGAGTAAAAACAGAGGCCCTAAATCTTGCCTCACAGTGAAACTAGAGTTTGCCAGCATCCCAGAGGTCCTGCACTAGTTTATATCACCGCTGACAATATTAGGTTTTTGATCTGAAAAATAAAATCTACTACGGGGAAGCAGAATGAGTCAACTGCCTTCCTTCCACCTGAGGAAACGGGTTTCAGGATGAAACTTCCTGTTTACCCAGATTTTGTAAACATTACCAAACCATTGAGTGGCCCTTTCTCTTATTCTTATGGGTAGGTGATGAGTTGCTTTGCTTGGTTTTAAGGAATCCCATCATTCTGAGGATTCAACGTTCTGCCCATACCTGAGGCTGCTGCCATCAAGCCCCTTGGCGTGCCATTGTCATGAGCACCAATGATGCACGTCCCATGGTGCTTTTTCCCCTCCCTCACCGTAACCCCGATTCTCCTCCCTGCTCCTCCCCATCCTCCATTCCATGCTTCCCCAGGTCCATCTGCTTCCTTGTAACCAATGCTTGGCCCACAATGAGCCCCAGAGTAGAGAAAATAGCTCGTCCTTCCCCTCTCGCTGCTGTGTGTGTCCAGCTCAGACCCAGGCTCCTCAGAGTATCTGCCAGGAGCAGGGCCTTAGTGGGCCATGAGCTTGCTGTGCAGCCTGGCAAGGTCAAATCAGCAGCCCTGTTACAGTTGGTTGGGAGGTTCTCAGGTTTACTTAAAGGCCAGTGCCACTGTTCATAGCTCGGGGTTGTACATGCCTCCCCAGGCCAGGAAAGGACTGAAAAAGAGCTGGGCCCAGTGGGTATGAGCAGGGCTCAGTGTGGAGTTCACATCAGCCACCACTCCCAGATACACTGGAGGAGGACACAGCAGGCCACCAGCTCTGGGACAAGGGCTACCAGCTGAGACATGCTCATACTCTCACTCATGTTCACTCTCACCCAGATTCTGTGCCACACACCTGCCCCAGGCCCCCCACCACAACTTATGCAAGCCTTCGCCATCCCCTTCTTCAAGGGCAGCAGGCACTCGAAAAAAGTACCAAATCGCTGACCCAGCAGACGCATGGGCTGCCCAGAGCCTACATCTGTGATCTTTTCCATCCTAGCACAGGTACAGGAAAGGTCACTGTGCCTGGCTTAGCACTTTTATTCATGATACACATGAGACAGAATTTAATCTTCCTGTTTCAAATACTCCCTGAAATATTTTCCAATTCTGCTTCTCAGCTGAAAAGCAAGACAGGGTAAACTTTATGAGAATGGATCTGCTACTCAGATTTATATAGATACATCACAGTTCTATTGATCTGAGGAACACTGAGAACCTTGGGAATGAACAGAAGGCAGACTGCCACTGAAGGGGTTGTCATCTAATAGCGACCAGACTCTGAAAGAACACTGGGTTTGCAGCACGTGACCTCAAATCGGGTCTTAAATTCTTATTCCATGGATTGTTGTTTATTGCAAAACATCACACCTGGGTTGGGCTTGCTTTCATTTTTACAGTGACGGCCTTATGTGATTCCATTGAACATTCTGGCAATCTAAAAATATCCAGCAAGCACACCACTTTCCTCTGAACTGAGAGGTGCTGTCAGTAGGAAAGCTACTTGTCTATACCCTGAGAAAGGGGCACCCCAGAAAGACTGATCCTTCCCCACTTTATGTATTAGTGTCAGCACACTATGTTTTAGTGTGCCATTTGGTAATTTCTTCTTGAAGATCCTACTCAGAAAGCCATATGGCCATTGTAACCCGGCACATTACAGCACACACAATGCTCTCATCATCTCAGAGATTTTCTGTCCAAAATGCTTGTAGTATTGAAGAGTGTTCTCAACCATAACCATAGTGTTTAAAAATGTGTCCTCCCGGCCAGGCATGGTGGCTCACGCCTGTAATCCCAGCAGTTTGGGAAGCCAAGGCAGGTGGATCACAAGGTCAGGAGTTCAAGACCAGCCTGGCCAATATGGTAAAACCCCGTCTCTACTTAAAGTACAAAAATTAGCCGGGCATGGTGGTGGGCGCCTGTAGTCCCAGCTACTCAGGAGGCTGAGACAGGAGACTCGCTTAAACCCAGGAGGCGGAGGTTGCAGTGAGCCAAGTCCTCGCCACTGCACTCTAGCCTGGGCGACAGAGCAAGACTCCATCTCAAAAAATTAAAATGTGGCCTCCTATAATACAGCATCTGCAAGTCTTGCTGCATGCTTGTGAACTTCTTGGGAGGATAGCATATAAATGGGCAAAGTCCGCCTCATTTTAGATAAGATTTCATTAGCTATTTCCTAATGTTTTATTTTAATGAAGTAATGAAAAGAGATGTCATTGTGGATTCTTTTTTAATGTCCATGAATGGTTTCAAGTGACATTGTATGGGGACAAAAAATACACTGCAGACCTTGCCACCTGAGCAGCATTTCCACAGCTGTTTTCTTCCTGCAGATCCTTCTTGCATTCCACACATGTCCACTCCCAGTGTCGGCACCGCCCACCCCTGACCAATGGCACAGGCTCATCAGCCCTCAGTATTGTTAAGCGGAAAATGAAAGAGTTTTTATTATTACAAAAGCAATACATACTCGTTCGACAATGTCAGTAAATTGTACCAAAAAAAAAAAAAAAAAAAAAGGAAAACCTAGAAAACAAACATAATCCCATGTGGCTAGATGCGGGATTTTTGACTCATTGCTGTAAAGCTTTCTAGATACGTTTCACATGTATACGCAAACCCACATGTGCGCGATTTTAACAGAGACAAGTTTATGCTGAAGGGCTTTTTTTTTTTTTTTTTACCAGTTTTTCACCTTTAATCGTGTGTCACAAACATCTTTGCATTTCTCTAATGCTGTGTTTAATGATGACCATTCGTCAGGGTGTGCCATGACTTATGTAAATATTTATCTTGCGGAATGATGATAATTTTCCCGTGGCTGAATTTTTCCTGTGTTCCTGACTTTTCTCTAAAAAGAAAATTCCTAGAAGAGGAAGTTAGAGAGTCAAAGTATGTGCATGTTTTTAAGGCTTTTGCTAAGCGCATCCATGTGAAGAGACCACCAAACTGGCTTTGTGTGAGCAATAAAACTGTTTATTCAATTCAGTGCGAGTGGGCTGAGTCCGAAAAGAGAGTCAGTGAAGGGAGATAGGAGAGAGGCAGCTTTGTAGGACTTGGGTAGCCCGTGAAAGTTACAGTTAAAGGTGGTTATCTATTGTTAGCAGAGGAGGGGGTTCCAAGGTGCGTGGTGGGGAGATCGTAAGATTCATTGTCCAAAAGAAGAATGTCACGAGGTCGATTGATCAGTTGCGGCAGGGCCAGAACAAGTCATAATGGCGGAAAGTCATAAGGTTGGTCAATCAGTTAAGGCAGGAATTGGCTGTTTCACTTCTTTTATGGTTTTTCTTTGGCTGCTTCAGACTTCTTGGCTCCTGCAGGCCATCTGGACATATATGTGCAGGTCACAGGGGTTATAATGGCTTGAGCTTTGGCTCAGAGGCCTGACGGCTTTGCATCCAACACTTACCCTCAACTCTAAGAAGTACTTTTTTGTGTATTTTAGCATTTCTGAAATCAGGATATTTTAAATTGATGTAGATGCTTACAATGGTAATATAATGGGGCTTTTCTTTCTTTGATCAAGCCACTATTAAATTGAAGGTGCTTTTTACCATTAATGTCATCTTAGAATGAAGGCATTTCAGTCCTGTTAAATTACCTCCCAGCAAACAATTGTGCCAGTGTGCAGAGCCTCCCACCGAGTGCAGCTGCCCGCTTCCCCAGCCCCTCCCTTTTCAGCTTTGCCAAATGAAAAGCAATATTGTTTCTTATTTGTCAAGTCAGTGTACTTCTATATTTATGACTCACTCATGATTAATTACCATTAACATATTTCTTAGCAGTTATAATTTTGATATGACTTTTTGTTTTTCATGTAGATTATGACTCTGTAAAAAATTGTGAAACCATGTTTATAAAAATATAAAGACATTTTAATGACAAATATAGCATACTCATTATAGAGGCTTTTATGTAAATATAATTTGGTGATCTTAATTTAAAATAAATCTTAATTAAATTTCTCCGAAGTCCCCTTTTGTTAAAAATATCCAACGAGCCCAAACCTTGGCTGGCCTATGCTCATGATGTTTCCAAGTCAGCCAGAAGCTCTGTCCTTACTGGTAGCAGCAGTGCCGAGACGCTCCTCTTCAGTTCTAGCTGCATTTCCAAGTCCATCAATGATGGTGCAATTGTGTTGACATAATTCATTGTCTGAGAAATGCTTACAGAATTGCAAATCCCAGATTGTGGTAACATGATTGAACATGACTCGGCGTGAATCACTGATTGACAGAAACAAGTTGTATGTACATTTGAAATGCTTGCTCATCACTGAACACAAAGAGAGAAGGATCCATTTTGCCTGCAGAGAATGGAAATAACTGGGGCAAAAGGAGTTTTTATCGAAAGTCACAGTATTGCCATTAACCCAAAACACATTTCCTTTGGGCTAATACTAAGAAGCCACTTTGTTGTGCTATATAAAGCATTGCACTCAAAATCCTATTGTTACTGATATGACAGAGCAGAACTTAGGGTACCACTCAAAGAAACAAAATAGGAAGTTCGTATCAAGTTACAGTGGTTGAAGCATTTAAAAAGTTTCTGTATACTGAGCAGACATCTCGCTGTAAAAGAAGAACTTGAAAGCAACCACCTTACGTTTTTGGTGGATTTGAGAAAATAGCTGAAGTGTGCCCACAGTGGATCTCCACCCATTGAGATAACATCAAATTAAACTTCATGACTTTGGAAAAAAATGAGAAAAGTAGACGCTAACTGGGAAGATTTTACTGTAAACCAACACTTACCTCAAATCAAGTGTGTGTATATATATGAAAAAAAACACAAAGCCAGGAGATTGTGAGGGTCATTTCCATCCAGAGACCAATCCCCAGCTTCCCTTATCAGGTTCGTTCCTAGTGTTCTAAGGAGGTGAGTTTACCTCTAATGCTGAGCCAGTGTCAGATGTATGTTTATTTTAGATCCTTGAAATTAACTTGACATTCCTCTTCAGCAAAGAAAAGCATCGTTTTCCAAATTAATGGGAGGAAAAGTCTACTTTAAAGGAAAAATCTATTTGGACTGCCAAATTGGTAGGAACTGGTGTAGACTTGGCAGTTAACCCTTCTGCTGATCCCCTGTTGCCACTTCTCAAATTGCCCAGTGGGTACAAGACTTGGAACATGAGCCTGCCTGGCTGTGAGCACTCATAGACCCTCAGTTTCCCTTCCCTTTCTCCTGGAAACTGGCCCAAAATGCTGATTATGGTGGACCCTCATTTATTTATTTATTTATCTTTATTTTATTTTATTTTGTTTTTGAGACAGGGTCTTGCTTTGTTACCCAGGCTGGAGTGGAATGCAATGACACGATCTTGGCTCACTGCAACCTCCACCTCTTGGGTTCAAGCAATTCTCCTGCCTCAGCCTCCCAAGTAGCTGGGATTACAGACCTGCGCCACCATGCCTGGCCAATTTTTGCATTTTTAGTAGAGATGGAGTTTCCCACGCTGGCCGGGCTGGTCTCAAACTCCTGACCTCAAGTGATCCACCCACCTCAGGCTCCCAAAGTGCTGAGATTACAGGCATGAGCCACCATGCCCGGTCGGACCCACTTTTAAACAGCAATCTTGAAAAAGAGGGGTATGAACACAGGATGACAAATGACAACTAATGACTTTTCCCCCAAATCCCATTGTAAATCTTGTCACTGTGTGACCAAACCTATTTCACCCATTGCCATTTGTTCTTGGCCCATAATAAAGTGAAGGCCTGTGAGATATTTGGGGAGATAAATCAGCATTCAGTTTAAAGAGTCGGAGCTGGAGGAGAAGGTGGGAAGCAGGGTTATCATTTAGTCAATCGTCCTGCCTTCAATGAAAATATAAAACATTAAACCTATGTCAGACCATCCCATAAGAGAAGAATTAGGTCCCCTTTTTATGACTTTAAAGGAACATATACTTTTCTGCTGAAACGCCATTCCACTGCAGTATTTACAGCTTTGCATTCTGTTTCTTAGAAGTATGTTGCTACTGACTTGAAAGAGGATGTCAGGTTCTCTGTAGCAATAAAGGGGCAGGTGTGGCCATCTGTGCCATTTCAGTGACTTATCTGAATAAGCAGTTCAATCCTTAGAAACAGAGCCTTCCCATGGAAAATATTTCATTTTGACTTGTGTCATTGTGCAGGGAGTGATATACATCATGACAAATTTTCTTGCAGAAAACTCTTTCTGAACACGGAGCCATAGAAATGAATTATTGCAGATAATGTAAACTTAGAGTCACCCCGACACATTTTTGTTCTCTTAATTTTGAGTCTTAACTAAATTTTGCAGATGCCACTGGGGTCATTGAGACAAGAAACTACGTCCAGTGGCTCATGGACACTGATGATATTAGCTCAATTTATAGAATTGTCTTGTTTGCATCTTGATGAATCTTGTTTACCCTTCAAGACATGAAGTGTCACTGGAGCTGTGGAATTTGGACAGACTGTCCAGGGAAAGCAAGTCTTTTCCTCCTCTGTGACTGCTCTAACCTCTGTCATCCCACCTATGCATTGCCACACAATTTTCTGTGTGGGTGCCTGTGTTCTTCTTTCTCTTCTTCTTAGAATAAACCTTTATTAAGCTCCTAGTCAGAGCCAAGTACTTGGATAGCAGCTCTCAGAATACATGGGTGAGACAGTTGAGAACTTGGGTCTAGTGGGGGTGATGGATAAGGAAATAACCAGTGCAGGGTGGAGAGATCTAGGGTCAGGTCAGTACAGAGTGGTGAAAGCACACAGGAGAAACAGCAAACCCAGGCCTGGGGTCAGGGAGGTTTGCCCAAAGGGATTTCCTAATGGGGAATCAGAGAACCCCTTAGAATGTTTTCTGTTGCTATAATGGAATACCACAGACTGGGTAATTTATAAAGATAAGTTTATTTGGCTCTTGGTTCTGGAGGCTGGGAAGTCCAAGAGCATGATGCTGGCATCTGGCCAGGATCAGCCCACAGCAGATAGGCAGAAGGGCAAGGGCACATGTGTGAGAGAGAGAGAAGGTTTCCAACAAAGCCCCTCCCCACAGTAACCCACTCCCACCGCACAGCATTACTGCATTCATGAGAGTGGAGCCCTAATAACCTAATCACCTCTGAAAGACCTCACATCAATAAAATCTCAGCATGAGTTCCAGAGAGGCCAAGCATTCAAACCATAGCAATCCCTATTCCAAGTCATCTAGGCAAAGGAGGGCTGGGAGAAGAGAGACTGAGGAGCAGAGGATGCGAGCGTGGCTCTCCAGAGAGCGATTCTCAGAGACGGGGCAGAGTCGTTAAGTGCTCCTGCCCTGAGGCCCTGCACTGCCAGAGAGAAGCATCCTCTCAACAAATGCTTGTGAGATAAAGGAATTATCTGATTCAGAACAATAACTGACCCCATGAGCGGTTTTCCGCTTCTCCATAGGATAACAGTAAAGGGCCCTTTATGAGTTATTAGCCTTTTGAAAATTTGGTTCTCATCACAGAGATGGGATTTCAAAGAATAAGGAGTTAGATCATTGTTATTATTCAGAAAACATTGTTTTTTGTGCTTTTTTTAGTGCTTGCCATGACCTACATCATTAGGCAACTTTTAAAAATATAGAATATTAGGTCCCAATATTACTAAGAGAGCCAGAAGAAAAAGGGGCAGTATTCCCCCCTACAGATGATCAGCTCTCTGAGGGCCCTGCAGTTCTAACAGTCTTTGTCACTAAATCGAGAAGGAGGAAGGGCGCCCACACTGAGAACAGCTGATACTTCACTCTCCATTGTTATTCAGCTTTGCGGGAGTTCAGGAAATGCCACCCCAAAATGTGGTGCTTTAGTGTGCTGACTCCTTAACAGAGGACACTTGGGGAACAGCAAATTCAGGGAAGGCCTTTCTCTGAATTTGCTTCTCCGTGAATACAATTGATGGATCTCAATTGTCGGGAATCCCCTCCCAGGGAATTGTATCAGCCGGGGAAGATTGGTACATGGACACCATGCCTGGAGAGACGACTGCCTGTTCTGCTCAGGGCTGCTCGGGAGACAAGTTTTATTACCTGAGAGATTGTTTATCTACATAACAAGACAACCTTTATTCGCCTTGCAATTCTTCTGCTCACCCTCCTCTAACCGCCCCCCACACAAGAATCCCCAAGCTCCTGTTCTTTTCTGTGTCTAGGATATAGCTCTGTAGGCTTCCATCATCTAACCCTTCTAGGAGTCTCATATTTTGTGGGACTCTCGTGTGTACAGAATTGAATATGCTCTTTCTCCTGTTAATCTGTTTATATGCCATTTTAATCAATAGCCCAGTCAAAGAACCTTGGAGGGTAGTGGGTAGCCATCTTTTGCTCCCCTACAGCTTCCAGCATGTCTCATGTTATGGGACCAAAAAGCTATTTATTAGTAGAGAGGCAGCAATGTCTGTGGCATTTCCTCGACTCACCTGAGATCCGCCCATTATCTCAGCCGCCCTGCGACACTATCGAGATACTTGCTCTTTAGCTGTCATTTAATTAGTTTGCTTTCTATGTCCTTAGCAAAGCAATAAAATTGAGAGAGACAGAGAAAAAAAACTTAGGCAGGGGAAGAGTCTTATAAGTCTGGGTTTTATTTTATAATTTCATAAGACACTGCAAGGTGTGCATGTTGCTGGGAGATAACATTTTTCAGGTCACTGAAGGCATTTGGCTTCACCTCCTGCTCACGACCCCCCGAGGCATGAGTTATCTTTGGCCAACAGGCATCCAGAGGAGCCTTTAGAGCCCGGCCTGCCGCTGAGACTGTCAGGGCCGTGATGACAATCAGCTCTCTAAGTGGTTCTGGCTCTCACCATTGTCTGCTAGTCAGGGCAGAGATGCATATCAGGAGGATAATGTGGGAAATGCTTCCACCATTATTACCCAGCCCCGAGCTGGGAACCTTCTTTAAGAGGCCTTAAGAACATAAGTAGAAGCATTAAGGACTCCGCTCCAGCGAGATTGGTATGTGAATAAACTTCTCAGACCCCTGGATCTCTCATCTTCTCTCTCTCCCTTTGAGCCAGAACATTCATGAATAATCATTTATGGCAGAGATTCTGGGGCGGAAACACCTGAGCTCCAGTCCAGCCCCTGGAAATCCAAATGCAGCTGACTGAGAATCTCATGGAGAGACACGAGCCTAGAAAGTGTTTGAGACATTTGGGGGATTTATTTCAGCTTCTGTCATTAGTGTGTGCTTAACTTCAAGGGTAAAATCCAAATCAGCACTCTAAAATTTTTTTTTTTTAGGTTTTTTTTTTTTTTTTGGGGGGGTGGGGGACAGAATCTCACTCTTGTCGCCCAAGATGGAGTGCAGTGGCGCTATCTTGGCTCACTGCAACCTCTGCCTTCCGGGTTCAAGGAATTCTCCTGCCTCAGCCTCCTGAGTAGCCTCGATTACAGGCGCCCACCACCACGCCCGGCTAATGTTTTTGTATTTTTACTGGAGACGGGGTTTCACCGTGTTGGCCAGGATGGTCTCAAACTCCTGACCTCAGGTAATCCACCTACCTTGGCCTCCCAAAGTTCTGGAATTACAGATGTGAGCCACTGTGCCCAGCCAACTCTAACTTTTAAAATTAATTCTTCGGTGCTAAAGTATGATTGGCCTTTTGTAGGGTGGATCTTCTCCTCAATTCCCCAGGACATGACTGAACTATCACAAATGAAAGTCCTGTTGCTAAAACCACGCCAGACCAAGCCTTCCAGCCTGATACTTTACATGCAAAAGCAGGTGTCTTTGACCCAACCTTCTTTGTTGGCTAAATTAAGAGACTGCAATAACACCAGGTCAAAACTTATGTGAATGGTGGATTTCTATGATTACATGTTTATTAAGCTCATTCTATAACGAAGGATGGTGCTGCAGTCTTCAGAAACAGATGTTTGTTTGCCGTGTACTCTGATCAACAGTCCTCCCCTAGAATAATGGTCTGGACACTATCCGTGCCTGGTCTAAGATTTGACAAAGTGTGCAAACAAGTAAATCAGACAAGCAGAGACATGGTGAAAGTTAGCGATAACCCGGGACAGTTCTTATTTTCTGGTTTTATTTAACAAATGACTCAGAACGTGTGGCAGAAAAATTCATATGCTCTCACTGCAGGACAGTTGTGCCTCATATTTTCTTTAATTTGACTGATTTTCTGTCCCCTGCAGCTCTTTTCTTCAACACAGTATGAAGTGAAACTCATATGGGTCATCCAAAGGCTGAAAATAAACAGAGCATCCTTTATTAGAAAAAAAAAAAAACCTGAATTTCTTTGTCTTAGAATACGTTTAATTTTTGGCCAGGTGTGGTGGCTCATGCCTGTAGTCCCAGCACTTTGGGAGGCTGAGGGGAGTGGATTACCCAAGGTCAGGGATTGGAGACCAGCCTGGCCAATATGGTGAAAGCAAAACCCTGTCTCTACTAAAAATACAAAAATTAGCTGGGCATGGTGGCATGTGCCTGTAATTCCAGCTACTTGGGAGGCTGAGGCAGGAGAATTGCTTGAACCCAGGAGGTACAGGTTACAGTGAGCTGAGATTGTGCCATTGCACTCCAGCCTGGGCAACAAGAGCAAAATTCCATCTCAAAAAAAAGATAAGGTTTAATTTTCTAATCTTCCCCATGTCCCCACCTCACCTCATCCGACTTTCTTTCTAAAATATTGGAGGTGTTCAGTCACTTTTGTTCTGTGGCCCCTTAACTGAATTCTGCATAGTGCAAGGAGTCCTCAGACTGCAGGGTCCTTGGAGACCTGCGCAGTCCAGCGTGTTGGCTGCTAGCCCTGGGAGGCTCCTGTCCGACACGGTGCCCACGTGAGGCTCCTGAGCCCATAGAATACGGCTAGTACCAACTAAGACGCATTGAAAGTGCAAAAGCAGACCTGATTCCAAAAGCTTAGTAAAAATGAGTGTAAAATAACTCATTACCAATTTTTATATCGATTGCATGTTGAAATGATACAATTTTGAATATATTTAGTTAAGTAAAATACTGAAATTAATTTTACCTGTTTCTTTTTCCTCTTTTCATATAGCTCCTAGCCCATTAAAAATTATTGCTATTTCAATTATTCTAGGCTGTATCCTTTCACGGTGGTTTCAAAATCAAAAAGACAAAAGTGTTGCAGAATTACACTAGCAGAGTGAATTACACTAGAGTGCTAGCATCATCCCTAGCACTTGGGTTAGTACTCTCTGGGGGCTATCATTTCCAGCAAACTCCATTGGTCCCAGTTCACCTTCCTCTTCTTCCTGCTGAAACGGGAGAGTTCCCTGACCCACCCCCATCACAGGACATGCGACAGGTGTCTGGCTTATCTGTTCAGCTACCACCACTGCTCAAACTCCTTATGGGAGGGGGAGCATGCAGATGGGCAGGTGCAGGAGCCAGGATGAGCGTTTCTGGGCTCTGGCCTCATGGTAGCATCTAGGGGTGGTTGCCTGCGACTCCCAAAGCCCAAGTGGCTGTGTGTTATAGTGTGCTCTTTTAACTTTGCTGTCTACAGGCAGCTTAAGTGTTAAACAGCTCTGTGGACTCTCTGTCTTTTTGCAAGGGCAGAGGGCCAGTGTGACAGCTTTCCATATTCCGAGTTCTTGTCTGGTGTCCAGAAAAATCAGGTCACACATGGACTTGAAGGATGGTGAATTCAGGTTTTTACTGAGTGGTGGATGTGGCTCTCAGTGTGATGGATGGGGAGCTGGAAAGGGGATGGAGTGGAAAGATGATCTTCCCCTGGAGTTTGGCCATCCAGCAGCCAATCTCCTCTCTGTCTGCAGCAGAACTCCTCTGAACATTCAGATATTCCTTCTCTTCTCTCCTTCTCTGCTGCTCTTCTGCTCGTGGAGCCTGGGGTTTGGAGTTTATATGGGGACAGAATATGGGGGGCATGGCAGGCCAAAAGGCAACATTTGGGTGTGAAAACAGGAATGCCTGTTCCCATTTAGGGCCATGAGTTTCCAGGCTTGAGGGTGGGGCCTTTGCTGGGGAACTGCCCTCTTCTACCCAATATTTCCCTGTCTCCTGTCTGTAACCTCCTCACTCCTATCTCCTCACTGCAACCTGCACCTCCCAGGTTCAACACTCTGCTCCCATGGAACCTCGCATCCACCATACAACCAGGACATAGCTGACCATGAACTCTGTGAGACCACGACGAATGGCCAGTGCCTTAACATTCACATACAGCACATGCTTTATGAGTACTTGTGGAATGGAGGGAGGGTTGGGTAGAGCAAGGGAGAGGTGAATTGTGACTCCTCTGAAACTGGAAATTGCGTATGTTCTACATCTTTGCAGGTCCCAGCAATGCATGGCGTACACTCAGGAACTGTTGGTTGAATGAATGAGCTAGAACAGGGTCTCTAAATAGTGCATACAAGTCACTTGGGGATCTTGGTAAAATGAAAGACCCTGGTCTAGTATTTCTTGGGTGGGGCCTGAGATTCGGGTTTTCTGACATGCTCCTGGGTGATGCTGATGCTGCTGGTCTGGGAACCACATTCTAGGAACTAACTAGAGCCAGTGCTGTGATGTGAATTTAGTTATGAACATGGGTGGGCGCCCCTTCAATTCATGTCTCATGGATGCTCCAACTGACAGTAACTGTTTCAACCTCCTCTCTATCTGTGACTCTCCTCTCCCACTAGACTCCAGAAGATTCCAAGCTGCCATGGTGCTCTGTTAGGAAGACCAAGGGGACAGGTGTCATCTTGTTGAGAAAACTTTCTCATCAATGTGACTCTCCCAGGATTTTGCTGCAAAACTTAGTCCTCCTCCATTGAAAGCCATAAAACTTTGAGTGTGTCTCCCTGGCCTTGACTTTTTCTGGAACTTCACTCCCATCCTGCCCCTTCTCTTGCTAGAATCTCCATTCTCTCTCTTTTCATCATCTTTTGCTGTTTTCAAACTGATTGAGAGCTCTCTGTTGTGAAGCCTTCTCCACCCCATCATGCCTGTAACCTTAGCTTCTGAATCTAGCTAATCATTGAACCATTGGACCAAGATTGTGGCCTCCACGGTCACTAAAGTACTTTCCCTGGCAGGAAGTCTTAGTTATTCCTCTTGTACTTGGGACTGACCTCTCCATTCTCAGTGCTGGGTTGCCTCAACACTGCGCTATCCTCTTCTGCTTCTCAGAAGTTGAGGCTTTTCCAGCTACTACTGCTTGTTCATTCTGCAAAGGTTTGATGATTCCCGTTACTCTTAGGTCCTTGCAACTTCATGGTAATCACATGGAATTAGAATTGACTTGAATTTGAGGTGACTGCAACCTATCCAAATGGAAATATGCAATAGGCAAAGTGCATCTTGAAAGAGGAGTTGGGAAGGGTGGAATAGATTCTGAGAAGTTGTTAGAAGAGAGGCGATCGATTAAGCTTGATATTAGAACTGCTCCCTGAAGGGGCAAATATGAAGGACAGAAAAACAAATGCCATCTCCACGTGCTCTTGCCCACTGACCTCAACCCACCTGGATCTCTTCTATGGGACCCTTGAGTCTTACACAAAAATATTCAATTCAACCCGTGAGTGTACATTGTATCATGGAGTACACAATTGTCTGTCCTCCAGCTCTTTCGTTCTTTATAAACATCCACCTTAGCTGTAAGCTACTTGACTCCAGCACCTGGCTTGCCACAAAGAGACACCGATCATCTACTATGTTCTAGCACCTGGATCTTGGGAAGACAAAGATGAATAAGGTACAAATCCTATCCATTTAGAGGAGCAGATAGGTGGAAACTGTTTCATATAGAAGGCGAAACTGTTTCATAGAGGTATGTGTAAGAAAGAGTGCTTGGGAGGAAAACACCTTGATCATTTTGGCTGAGGCTGCAGGGGAAAGGGGCCAGCACAGGTATACCCACAGGGCACCTATGAGACTGCTCAACATAAAATAAAGGGTTACTACATCATTTTGACTGATTGATTGATTGATTGATCATTGAGGAGCTGCAAAACCTCCAAAGACAAAAGTCTGTAAGATGTGCTGGCAGGGTGTCCCCAAACATAGTCGGGCCCCTTTCAAAAGCTGGCCTTGCCCCAAGTTGCCCAGGGCGGGCCCAGGTGTTCAGGGGAAGCATGTTGCCTCCCCTGCTGTGCTGGAGAGCATAAGGATGGCCACAGGCACATGGGACAAATTGGGCTCAAATTGCCATATGGCTTGGATTTCACATTTTTACTGGCGAAGTGTAATCATTTTTACAGAGTCTAGTGCCTCGCTGCAGATTGTAAATGATAAGGTCACAAGGATTAGAGACCAGCTAAAAATTATAGAAGACATATGCTGTGCATTTTACTAATGAATGGCCATCTTCAAACATGTTCACTAATTAATGGCAATATTTGAATGACTCATGAATGGCAATATTTGAAAGTGGCATTGAATTTGATACTCTGTGACCAGTGCCCCAGTTCTAGGAGGAGCCAACTGCTCCATAAGGTCTGAGACATGCCCATTTTAAAGCAAAACTGGGCAGGCTTTGCAGGATGGTAAAAGGAATTCTCAGTTAGATATAGAAATTCACCTGCCAAGAAGTTTGTTTAGATGAACAGGATGATGTGAACAATATCATTGAACAAGAGTTCCAGCTTGCAACCAGGTCCTACCTTAGCCTTTGGGAACAAGGTAAACCATGACATAAATGCAAGAGCCGGGGACCTTGGGAGATAAGGACTGTCCCCATAGGAATTGTTATCAGAAATGGTTACAGTAAAGAGAGAGTAAGAAAGGAAGTGGGGGATTAGGGACTGAGAGTCACTACTGTACAGCACTCCCACCCCAGCTTCCCCTGTCCTCTGGTGACTGCTGCAGTCAGGGCACCTGGCAAGTGACACTGAGAGCCAAGTCTGCAAAGCTGAGGCTCAGGATACAGCCACAAGTGAGGGAAGCTGCCATTCCCTCATCTGCTGTTTCTTTCTCTCTAACCTGGACCTCCAATTTGTTGGCTGTCTGTGTTTAAAGCCACAGAGCTTATATTCATTTCAAGTCCTTTCCTGGCAGGCAGGCCAGATTCAGGCCCATGAGAATGAGATGACCAGCTCCATGCATGTTGAGCTGAGGAAGGTCAGAGTGGGCCTGACCACAGGCCACTCCTGACCCGGCTTTATCTGTGTAGACAAGACTTAAACGTGGCTCGGAGTGATTGCTTTGGTTAGGAACACATCTCTGTGGCAACACAACATGTATAAAGAAGGTCTTAGCAAAAATGCTGGGATGTATTTGATATTCTTTTAATGCAGCTTGACAAAGGCAATCGTTGAGACCATGGTGTGTTGGGGAAGCAGTTTCCACACACCTTGTTGCTAAGCCTGTGACTGACAAGGCTCGCAAAAGCAATCAAAATGGGAAGTCCAAATGCCCTTGGACCCAGCCATTTCATGTCTAGAAATTTCTGCTACAGATTTCCTTTCACATGTGTGAAATGACCTGAAGAGCAGGACATTCCCTGCAGCTTTGTTTGTGATGGCAAAATATTGGAAGGACCTAAACACTTATCGGAGGGGCTGGTGAAATGAATGAAGGCACATCTATCCACTGGAATGTTGTGTGGCTGTTCAGGAAGAATGGAGCAGCTCTCTGTGTATTAATAGAGAGCCATCTGTAAGATGCATTAAATGAAAAACTAACGAGCAGAGTACAGCACATTATACAATGTTTTATAGGCTATTTTTGTTTAAAAATAGCATAAATTGATGATTGAGTGCATGACCTATTTCTGGAACAATCCCTATACAAACAGGTGACAGTGTTTGTCTCTGGGAAGCTATGTAGCTGACCAAGGAGGAAAGGAGACATTTTTCACTATGTACCTTTTGAATTTGTGCTACCTGCACATATTTTGCATTCAAAAAATACCTACTTTTTAAAAACCCATGACTCTGCAAATTATATGTCAGTAACTCTCTTAAAGAAAAGAATAAATGGCCAATAAACATTTTTAAGTTTATTTTCCCTGTAAGTTATGGTAAAAAGTTAAAACTATTTTGGAATAGGAAGTAAACGTAAATGTCTTTGTCCATCATTATAGACGGGATAGTTCATTCCCAGCAGAACCACCACCAGGAACACCACCTTATCATGTATCTTTTAATGTGAGGTACTGAGCTCAGCCTGTTGAAAGGAAGCTGAGTGGGTCTTTTCTCCTCATGGCATGAACTCATCCTCTCTGAGGGGCCGTAGTTCTGAGACAGGTAGTAATAAAATTTCCTACTAGACAGTACTCACAATGAGTGGGTCAGTGCAGACCGCACGACTGAAAGATGGGATGGTTACATGCACGCGCTTGATGAGATAGATGATGGTGTAAGAAAAGGGGATTTTCGGGGATCTTTTAAGAGCTTGTATGAATGGAAATTGAACCAAAGAAAGTAAGGGCCTGTTCAAAGAGCAAACCTAAAACAAAAGTAAGCCTAGGGCTGCGGGGTGTTAGAGGTCACCGCATTTTGTGGGAAACTAATTGGCATTGTTTAATATCCTTGGGGATTAGTACAGCATTCGTGAAAGACAAAGGAACGTGGCTACTCTACAGAGCCGTATCCAGCCTTCTGAAAATTCTTACTTTTTAGCCCTTTGGAGACCACGCATAGAACATTGTCTACGTCTGTTTGCATTTGGAGCTTAGCACAGTTTAAGATTGCCTCACACCACAAGAGTCTGTGATTTTAAGATGTTGTGTACTTGTAAGGAAATAACCTTACTTTCTTCTTTTCAAAATTGTGTTTTAATGCATTATAATCTAACACCATCTCCGTTCTGTGGCACTGTCTTGTCAGAACGAGTTTTGCATATATCAGCGGCTGGTCACTCGTAGGGAGATTTCCTCTTTTGATATATTCCTTTTAACACACGGAGGCTGGACTTGCATATCTCTGCTGCCATCTTCTGGAAAGCTACACACCAAAAAGAAAAATATTTCATCTATTCCCAAAGAAGTACAAATGTGTGCTTCATGCCTTTGATGTTTCCCTTGACTCTAGTAAGGGGTCCTAAGATGGTATTTGATTCTCTCCTATTCTTTTAACACAGAATTTCAGAGCTGTGGACGAAAAATAAATGGCACATAATAGAATGCTTTTATAATAGATGCAGCCATGATAGAAAACAGGCACAAAGAAATCTTGGCTTTCATGGAGAGATCATTCAACTTTAAGGATCCAAACCTTATTTTAAGGGTCATTGCTTGTAGGTACCTACTGGCTCTCAACCTGATTGATCGGCAGCCACTGGAATATTCCGATTGCATTAGAAGCTGTTCATTTGTAGCTGGGCGAGGTGGCGGGCGCCTGTAGTCCCAGCTACTCGGGAGGCTGAGGCAGGAGAATGGCGTGAACCCGAAAGGCGGAGCTTGCAGTGAGCTGAGATCTGGCCACTGCACTCCAGTTTGGGCGACAGAGCAAGACTCCGTCTCAAAAAAAAAAAAAAAAAAAGCTGTTCATTTGCTTCCTTTTCATGCTTCCAAAGAGAAAGTACACGTACAGCCCCTTTTGAATGTGTTCATTATGGAAATATGGGAAATCAAACTCAAACATCAGTCAAATGACTACTGCACTGACATGATATTGAACGAGTGACGTGATGGGCCATTCACATAGCTCTCTGGTAGTACGGAGTGTCTAAGGGGGCTGGCAGTAACTTACCTCAGCATGTATACCAGCAAAGAGAGGCCTCATCCCTTTCTAGACAGCAGTCTTACGAGTAGTTTACAAGCATGGCATTTCTGGGGAGGTGTCAGTTTCACCTGAGATTCCCATAATAGTCATTATTAACAGTATACTGGGAACTGCTTTAATTAACAAGGCATTTACTACCCTCTTAGTTTTCTACAGACAATTACCACCTGTTAAACATCATAGCCTCATAGAGAAAACTATTTGTTGCGTTGTTGTGTTTACTGTGTACCAGAAACTGTGTTAAATATTCATTACCTTATCATTTCTTCTTTGTAGATGCAAAAAAGCTCAGGCAAAGAGATGTTAGGATCACACAGATAATAAATGATCCAGGAGGCCTCAGACTCTGGGTCTCCCTACTTCAAAGGGTTCGCTTCTAAACACTAATCTACATCTGGTATTTAAACATATAAAGACCTAGTACATGATTTCACAGATTACAATACGCTATTCTTTTATATGTTGCCTAGGGCCAAGATTTTACTCATCCCAAAAGTAAATACTCAACACATATTAGTTGCAAGGCAAAAATATTACTTCAGTGTTAAGAATACTTTAGCTACTATGCAATAGAAAAAAACTGACTTATTGAATTTAGCCTTTATTAAATAGTTTTTTTTTAATTCTATACCTCCTTTTAGGCATTTAGGATAAGCTGATGACTAGAGTCATCAGTGGCACCAAGCTCTCAAGCTTGAAAACATACCAAGGAGAATGTATTAGGTAACCACATTCATTGTCAAATAAAAGGAAACCACTGCACTATTGGAAGTGGTGAACTTTCTCGTGGTGTTGAATTCTGAGAAGAATTTGCCATATGGCTACCTGGAATTTAAAATACATATATATATATATATATTTAGAGAGAGAGAGGTTTGAACTATAATTTTGCAAATAACAGGGAAAGTTTAAATGGTTTTCATTACATCAGTTCTTTTGCAAAAGATTGGGAATAAAGTGACCTTACCTTGTTAAATTTTTTCTTTTCTTTTCTTTTCTTTTTTTTTTAGAGAAAGAGTCTCGCCCTGTCGCCCAGGCTGGAGTGCAATGGTGCAATCTCAGCTCACTGCAACCTCTGCCTCCTCGGTTCAAACGATTCTCCTGCCTCAGCCTCCCAAGTAGCTGGGATTACAGGTGCCTGCCACCATGCCCAGCCAATTTTTGTATTGGTAGCTCACACCTGTAATCCCAGTACTTTGGGAGGCCAAGGCAGGCGGATCACAAGGTCAGGAGTTCAAGACCAGCTTGGCCAAGATGGTGAAACCCCATCTCTATTAAAATAAATTTTTTCTATAGGAGCTTTATCCGCCAGAGCTTCACCAGAGAGACCAGACCAGCAGGATGCTTATATCAAATATATATACACATACACACATATATGCATATGTATGTGTAGATCCCTACATGTATACATGCAGGCACACATTGTATCTATATGTGTGTATATACACATATATATGGAGAGATTTACAGGAAGGAAGTGGCTTACATGGTTTCAGGGCTGGGTAGGCACCTCCTAAATCCACAGGGTGGCCATCAGGAAGGGCAGGCTGGAACTCTTGGGCACAGCCTGATGCTGCTGTCCACAGTTGAAATCTCTTCTTCCTTAGGGAAGCCTCAGTTGTGCTATTAGGCCTTTCCACAGATTCAATCAGCTCCCTTCAGATTATCTAGGATAATCTCTCTTACTTAAAATCAATTGATTATAGATCCTAATCACATCTACAAGATACCTTCACAAGAACACCTAGCTTAGTGTCTGCTTGAGTAACTGAGGACCATAGCCTAGCCAAGTTGATACATAAAACTCTCGTCACAGGAACTGTAATACAGTCCATGTATTTGATTGCCTTCTAATCAAATCTATAAAGGATTAGACTTTAGAGACCCAATGAAATAAGTATGTAAGCCGGGCGCGGTGGCTCACGCCTGTAATCCAGCACTTTGGGAGGCCCAGGCGGGCGCATCAGGAGATGAGACCATCCTGGCTAACACAGTGAAACCCCGTCTCTACTAAAAATACAAAAAAATTAGCCAGGCGTTGTGGCAGGTGCCTGTAGTCCCAGCTACTGGGGAGGCTGAGGCAGGAGAATGGCGTGAACCCAGGAGGCAGAGTTTGCAGTGAGCCAAGATCGCGCCACTGCACTCCAGCCTGGGCTACAGAGTGACACTCCGTCTCAAAAAAAAAAAAAAGAAAGAAAGAAAGAAGTATGTATTACTTTTATAATTGTTTAAAGACATTTAAAATTTCTCAAAAAAAAAAAAAAAAAAAACTCTACAGAAATGGGTGGCATTTGTTAGATCCACCACAAGAGAAGATAATCCTGAAAATGTATACGGTATAAGCAATACTCCATGTTTGCTGGTATACTAACTTCCATTTGGTTAATGTTTACTCATAAGGTTTGGAGAGGTATTATGCAGCTTAAGGGAGCCTCAGCAAATGTGAGACCATTTTTAAGTAAGAGCAAATCCCCGGGTAACTTTCAGCCTTCCACATGGTTGGTTAAAGATGGATCCATGCGCCCCAGATATGAGACATGCAGCTCAGCAGAATGGATGTGGAAATGTTGGAGCTAGGTCAGCTTTCTTCCCCGGCAAGCTTTTTCTCTGGAAACAGCTATGCCACGGGAAATGTTTGCCAACTGGTCCGAACACTGTCTCAAGAAGGAGTTTTGTATCTGCCTAACCCAGAGTTCCCCAGAATTCTGTTCACCATGCCCTTAGCAGCTCAGTACATTTTTCACGGCATCAAAAAGAATGCCTAACAAAAGAAATGAAATGCCTAACAGTTATGGCTATGAAAGATTTTGTACCACAGAGCATAATACGAATTAATGTCATAACAACTTAATACTTATCTGAAATGATAATTCACATAAATGGAAGAAAAAATAGCTTTATTTTATTCTTAAAAATAATCACATCTTGGCCAGGTGCGGTGGCTCATGCCTGTAATCCCAGCACTTTGGGAGGCCGAGGCAGACGGATCACTTGAGGTCAGGAGTTTGAGACCAACCTGACCAACACGGTGAAATCCCATCTTTACTAAAAATACAAAAATTAGCCATGCGTGGTGGCAGGCGCCTATAGTCCCAGCTACTTGGGAGGCTGAGACAGGAGAATTGCTTGAACCCGGGAGGCAAGAGGTTGCAGGGAGCCGAGATGGTGCCACTGCACTCCAGCCTGGGCAACAGAGCAAGACTCTGTTCCAATCAATCAATCAATCAATCAATCACATATTTGTTCCAAATGGATGTTTACATGGCACTTGTTTTCTATCCTGGTAACTTCCAAAAACCCAGCTTTGCAAAGATACAATGTCACCAAAAGGAAAGTGGCACAATCTACATTAACACTGGGAACTACTTTGAGTTAATAAATCACATAGTATTCATCCGCCACACTGTGTTTTACTTCAAATTCTAGAATATCCCAGGGCACCCCTGTGAGTTTGTTATGGTACTGCAGGGCACGCTGGTGTGTAGCCTGAGAACTGAAGGTTGAGAGTCTTGAGTTCTGGATAATGTAATTGAAAATCCAAACATTTTCAAGATCAGATCAGACCTTCTAGATGTTTCCCCATTGCACATGAGACAGATTCATGTTACTTAATTGGGAAGGACCACTGCATGATAGATCTAAATTTAAATTATACTTTGAATAGCAGCAAATTAGCCAGTGCATTCCTGTGAAGTCATCACCGGAATATTCCTGCAGCATTTGCTTGCCTTTTGCCACGCTAAAATGGGGAGGCTTTCATTTGATATGCTCTTCCCTTTCTGTGATTTCTCAATAGTCCATTCTTTGTAGTACTGGTGTGAAAGGGAATTTAATGTCTTTGTGTCAGGAAAGGCCTATTTATTCTGACAAACTGATCAACCTCCAGGGTGTTCCTCTACCATGAAACTGATTTTATATCTCATCCACGAGCTAATAAGATGTGAAGCGTTTTCCCTTTCACGCCAGCGGATCAGATTTGCTTCTCTAGAAAGCAGTGGGCTGAGACCCCATCGCCAGTTCTCCCTGATTGGGCCTTCCATCCACATTTTTCCAACAAAGCATGTAAGAGCAGAGGAATGAGTGTGAGGCAGACTCAAGTATTAACAGATAAGTGTTTTTAAAAATAGAAGAAAATCCTAGAACCCAACTCACTATTCAGTGAATTCGCTTTTAGTTTAGAGAAAATAAAATGTCAGAAGCTGGAACCAGGTAATGTTGGTGATTTGCATGAGGACATTCTGACACACACACACTCTCCCACCAACCTTTAAATAAAGTTTACATTTCACTTAATTTGAGTTCAGTCTCTCTGCTATGAGAAGAAATGAGAATATAATATGCTAAAAGTGATGACTTGAAGATCAGTTGTGGCATATCTCTGAAGAGATTATTTCTCTATAAAATTATCGCAGTTCTTCTCCATGTGGGCCTCTCGTGGGCTGTTGAGCTTCCTTACCATATGGCAGCTGGGCTTTAAGAGCAAGTGTCCCAACAGGAAATGGAAGTTTCTGGTTTCTTGAGGCCTGGGCCTAGAAAGTGGTACACCATCATTTCTACCATATTCTAGTAGTCAAGTACTCAACACATCTGGCTGTCAGCAGAAGAGACATAAAGTCCACCTCTCAAGGGAAAGAGGATACTGTCAGTTTGCCTCTATGCTCCAAAACCACCACCATCATCCACACACCATACTTGTGGATGGCACTCTCTTCTCTGCTGAAATGCCTTCTCTGAATACAGTTTCTGCTGTGGAAGATGTTGCCCACCACTTATTAAGCAATTTGCATTGAAAGAAACCAGTTTTCTGGTGAGGAAACTCCTTCCTCCAAAATGGAGTAGGGGCAAAATAGTCCCTGACTGGCCTCATCTCCTTAAAGTTTAGAATACATTGTATGCTGTGTTTGCAGTCACTCAGCATGTGCTATCTCACTGCCTCTCCCAAGGGTCATCTAAGATAGCTATCACTGTTATCCTGGCATTTCCGAGGGGGAGACCAAGGCACAGAAACCGTGCCCAAGGTGTTTCAGGTGGCAGGGGATGGGAGGATGACTCCAGTCCGGTGTGTTCCACTGCTGACCCACAACTCAACCGTGACAGCAACTTCAGAGCATGGCTGGTGGCGATGAGAATGGGACATGCTTTCTGGAGAGGTCCATGGATCCCAGACAGACAGCCCTGAACGAGCCTGGCTGGCATTCACTCTTCCAGCTTTCTTCTTTGTAAAATGGCAGGTAGAGGGCATTGGTCCCTTGGGCGTCTTCAGTCCCATGGTGAATGCTGCTTATCATCTCTCAGTCCGTATGTCTCTGTCCTAGTCTCCTCTTCCTGTAAGGACACCAGTCAGATTGAATAAGGCCTCCCCTAACAACCTTGTCTTCCCTTTACCACCTTAAAGGCGCTATCTCCAAATATAGTTTCTTTCTGAGGTCCTGCTTCCCCCTATCAATTATGAGGGGGCACAGTTCATCCCATAGCTGCCCATTTACAAATTTTCATAATAGGCTTTCAATACAAAAGTAAGTCCACTGACATGGGCATATAAATCTTCTGTGAATGCAAACAAATATTGAATGTGAATGTCTTGAATGAAGTTTTGTGCTTACGTTCTAATACCAATTAAACTTTGCTGTGGGTATTTATTTGCATTATTGTGTGTATTAGTCTGTTCTTACACTGCTCTAAGGACATACCCGAGACTGAATAATTTATAAAGGAAAGAGGTTCAAATGACTCACAGTTCCGCAGGGGTGAGTAAACCTCAGGAAACTCATAATCCTGGTGGAAGGGGAAGCAAACACATCCTTCTTCATATGGTGACAGGAAGAAGAAGAATGAGAGCCGAGCGAAGGGGGAAGCCCATTGTAAAACCATCAGATCTCGTGAGAACTCACTCACTATCACGAGAATAGCAAGGGGGAAACCATCCCCATGATTCAATTACCTCCCACCAGGTCTCTCCCATGACACACAGGGATTATGGGAACTACAATTCAAGATGAGATTTGGGTGGGGACGCAGTAAACCATATCACTGTGTCTTCCACTAGAGTGGAAACACCTTGAGGGAAGGAAATGTGACCCGTCATCTCTGTAGCCCTGCTATGGTGCTTGGAACACTCTTGAGTAAAGAGTGAACAATCTCATCAAAATATAACTTGATTTCTCTTTGCAAAAAAAAGTAATTTGATATAGAAACTATTGCACAAGCCAAAGGAATGAATATAATGAGTTTGGAAAAGGAAAAATGCAACCTAATGTCCCTAATTAATGGATGTGTGTTCTTTTGCAGTTTGCCTTCTGCCGGGAGTGTAAAGAAGCATACCATGAAGGGGAGTGCAGTGCCCTATTTGAAGCCTCAGGAACAACTACTCAGGTACAGAATGCCCTACTCATTCCTCCAAGCAGGGCTCCGGACATGGTGGGGGACTGGAGCTGTTTCCTGGAGATCGTGGAGAGTTCCATTCTGAAAAAGCAAGAAGCAGACTGGTAGCGGACAGCCATGGGAATAGGGCCCTGGCTTCTCCCAGAATGACTCCCCTCCTTGGGGCACACTGTAGACTTCCTAATGGCCATTTGGGGCATGTCCAAAATAGCTTTTCCCTGGGCAGATATGGAACAGGGATAAGGCATGTGAGCATTTTCAAGGGAGTCCTTAGAGGGGAAATAAAACAATTTAACAGTCTCTAAATCAGAGAAATCAATACTAACTCTACTTCAATTTCTTTAATGCCCTAGTTTAGAATCTCTGGTGAAAATACCGCTATGAGTGGCCTGTACAGAAAGATTACATTATGTAAGATTACATTGTCTTTTAGCAGCATCACGCCCTATGCTCACTGGTGTTTCAGTCCTCATTAAGTAAAGAATGTGTTGACTGAGCCTCACTCTCTAAGGTGCTATCTCAGTCTTAGGAAAATGCAAATACATTTTATTTTATTTGTTAATTAGGATCAACCAAGCCTTCAGGGAAAAGAGTAAAACGTCATCACAGTAGATGACTTTGCTCATTATTTTTCTCTCAATGCAGACGTCAACAAGAGTTTAAACGCCATATCTTTGCACATAAATGCTTTAGTCATTTTACTGATAGGAACCTAGTAAGCAGACATAGAGATCCCAGAACATCTTGATTTTACAGTACAGAATGTTAAAGATCTGAATGCCCTAAAGTCAGAGCATAAGTGTATCCCTATATGAAATTCTGCAGATGAGTTTATCCAATATTAGCATAACTAAATAAATAGAACTGGTGAATTTGGGTCTTCTTACCTGCTCCTAAATTGCCAGCCATGAGCATGTGAGTGAATTTAGGACTGAGTTGCCATTTCCATAGCCCAGGCAGCCAATGCTCCTTCTGTTGATTTTATTTTGGCTCAGGGACATACAAATGCGAGCTTACCAGGTACTGACAGCAGAAGCAATAATGGCCCAGAGACCCCTGCCTTAGGACTGCTGTAGTGGAGGCAGGGACACCTGAGGCTCTGGGAAATGGAGTCAGTCTAGCAATTTACATCCATATGCTCTGAGACTGCGGAAACATGGCAGAGGCTTCCACGAAGATATACTCTGGCATCTACAGTATTTATTTGGAAAGAGTAGCTGTTAGGGAAAGAAGAGCATTGCTTAACCTAAAGCCATCTAGGCACCTGATCCTCCCTCTAATCTCATTCATTCTTCAGTCAAGAGGAACCATCCAGCCTTGGTGTTAAAGACTGAGGTAGCCCAAATTAAATGTTTTTAAATTACTAGAACCTTAATATTGGATTCAGAAAAATAGGAAAAAGGAAGTTAGAGATGACCTAAACCATAGATGTCCAAATATCAAGGGAACTGTGTCTGCAAACAATGTCAATTAGCAGACATTAAATTGAGCATTTGGGTGGGTCATGCAGCTGCTGGACTCTAGAAAAATGCATTGAAAAGTATATTTCCCAGCAGGGCGCGGTGGCTTATGCCTGTAATCCCAGTACTTCGGCAGGCCGAGGTGGGTGGATCATGAGGTCAAGAGATCAAGATAAGCTTGGCCAACATGGTGAAACCCCCGTCTCTACTAAAAATACAAAAATTAGCTGGGTGTGGTGGCACACACCTGTAATCCCAGTTACTCAGGAGGCTGAGGCAGGAGAATCGCTTGAACCCGGGAGGTGGAGCTTGCAGTGAGCCAAGATTGCACCACTGCACTCCAGCCTGACGACAGAGCGAGACTCCGTCTCAAAAAAAAAAAAGAAAAAGAAAAGAAAAGTGTATTTCCCTTCAGAGGCTCATAGGGGAGCCATGGGGGGAGATTTGCTGGAAAATGAATATCGTAATTATAGTAGTATGCTAAACCAAAGTTTAGCAACTCTATAGCTTTATATAAAACGCGTCCAGGCTCCCCTGGAAAAGTCACAGAAGATGGGTCAGAGTTTGTCAGGACAGCAGGACAGTGTGGTAAAGGACATTCCAGCAGAGGGTGCTACATGGGCAAAGTTGCAGAGGCCAGAACCTCTTCAACCAGACTGTGTCCTCTGCGCCCCTGCGTCTCCAGGCCCAAGATGACATCTGCTGCACAGACATTTAATAGATGGTTTGTTGAGTAATGGTAGCATCTATAAAGAAAGAGACATTACTTCATTTTTTTTGAACCAGGGTCTCACTGTGGTGCCCAGGCTGGAGTGCAGCGGCGTGATCTTGGCTCACTGCAAGCTCCTTATCCTTGGCTCGGGCAACCCTCCCACCTCAGCCTCCCGACTAGCTAGAACTGCAGGCACACGCCACCACACCAGGCTACTCTTTGTATTTTTCATAGAGACAGGGTTTCAGCATGTTGCTCAGGCTGGTCTTGAACTCTTGACCTCAAGCAAGCCTCCCAAAGTGCTGAGATGACAGGTGTGAGCCACTGCGCCCCATGAGACATTATTTCATTCATTCAACAAATACGCATTAAACACCCATAATATGTTAAGCATGGTTCTAGGCCCTCAGAACAAAAAGCAAGACAACATCCCGGCTCCCATGAAGTTTCTATGGCTTCAATAGATGCCACAGAGGTTGCACGAGCAACTGATATGATAGGAATTCTGAGGAAGTATAGTCAATCCACGTCAGGGTCATCCCAGAAAGAACTCAGAACGAAGCAGCCCTGCATTTAGAGCCCCCAGGATGTGAGGCCCTTCCTGCTTCTGGTTCCTAATCATAGGGACAGCCTCCAATTCCTCTTATTTGAAAACAAAGCACATCAACCAGCCAAACTAAAAAGATATCTGCTAGTGAACAGTTGCCAGAGAACAGAAAGCAACTAATTGGGGTCTTTGCTGCCATGTTTTCCTACGTCTCTAATTTGATCAGGGTCCCTTGGGAGAGAGAAGCCAACCCAGATGGGCACAGGAAGAGACATTAATGGAAGGGATGACCAGCAGAGGCGAGCTGGGGCTACAGTAACCATTCACAGGGCTGAGGGCCTCGGAGCGAGCATCAATGGGGAGCCATGGCCACCCCAGGCCTGCAGAGGCAGGGGGAGGAAGGGTTCTGTGACCCCATGAGCTGCAGCCGTGGAAAAGGGGCCTCGTGACAGGTGGTGTCATCAAGGGGCATCCAGCATTGCCCGGAAATAGCCCCACAGCAGGAAGGGAGCGAGCATGGACATCCTGCCTCCTGCCTCCTGCCATCCGATCTCTTGCTAATGTCTCCCACGGGCCATACACAAGGCCGGAAGCCAGACACAGGGGATCCTAGGGGAATAGCCCATGGGAGTCAGCCTTCCAGATGCAAAGCAGAGAAGGGGAAGAGTACAGAATCACCAGCACCTTCTCTGTGAGCGAATTTACCAATCTTCCCAAGTTTCCTTATTTCAACCATAGCTGCTCTTGGATGTGGGAAGGCACGAACCAAACAAGCTATTTCTTCAAATTTCATGACCCAATTCGATTTGATAACAGAATGAAGGGTTTTTATTTTCATAGAGCTGGCTTATTTTCTGTTCCCTACATTTCTCTCAAGCAGCATGGTCTCTGGGAGGATGACCTCTGCAGTTTCATTGACCTGAAATCTTTGAAAGGGTGACACTCTGCACATCTCACAATAAAAACCCACTTGCAGCCTTTCTTGGAACTGAAGGCTTTAGATGTGTTCTCATGTCTGAATTTTGCTAATACTAACTAAATACCCTCATCAGCACTCTTCACACTTTCTTTCAATCCCATTCAGTTGCAGGGTTCTTTGCTTTGAGCCATTTGTGACTCGTTTCTGCTGTTCTTCTCTTTAGCGTTCATTCGTTTCTGTTCTTGCACATTACATTCTCCAGCCAGGCGAGCCCGTTTTTCTTGGGTCCCAATCAGCTTTTCCTATCAGTTAGACTATTGGACCTAAAACTTAATGCATTTTTTGATTAACGCAATAATTTTTTTTAAGCAAACTCAACAATTGGCTTTAAATTGGTTTTAAAATATTGAACAAGCTTTAAGTTGAAACTGCTGGGAGTTTGGGAAAGCAGTGACAGAAGATCAATCCATCACAGACTAATGAGAGTCCAATCCCATTTGCTTTCCCTTGTTTTTGCCTGCTTGTTCTCCTCTCCATGTTCCAGTTCCTTCTGTGTATTCCCCCTGGGGACTTGCTAATAACTACACACTTGCTCTTGCAAACCACATAAATTGATTCATTCTCCCAGTGGTTCTAAGTAGTTGATGTTCCTCTCCCTAATCAACAGGAGGGCAGACTGAGATTTCCAGATTTTTAGAAGTGCTACCTAAAGCCACAGGGGAGATCAATTTCAGTGGCTATACTTGATCTAAGTAGTTGGGGAACAGCAACTGCTGTCTTTAATATATCTACAGTGTCTGAGGGGAATGTGCCCATGCCTGCCTACCAACCATGCCTCCTGCTCAACCTTCTAGGCCCAGATCATGTTACCTCCTCCCAGAAGCCATCTGCCTTCCCCACTACGTCCTGTAAGCTTTCAGACAACTGTACATTCTGATACATTCATCACATTGAAATATCGTTTGCCTGTCTCTTCACAAAACGTCTGGGCTTTCTTAGTGCAGGGTGTGTGCCTGTTGCATCCTGTATCCTTCAGTGCCTGGCACAGAGTAGGTGCTCATTAAGTGTTTATTGAATGAATGACAAATCCCTCCTTCATCCACACACGTCCCTCCCTACCATGAAGCTGGGTAAGTACTGGGAAAGAATGGACAGTAGCTTCAGGGCTGGATTATGTCTCAGTAATCTTTTGAATCACGAGAGAAAATCAGATTTTCACAGTAAACCTCAGTTCCTTCCATCTGCCTCCTAAATTAGAAAAACAAACCCAGCATTTGCTTGGGACAAATGTAATAATATGCACTTGTGTGGTGCTTGTTTACAAAGCACTTTCAAATACACCGTCTTATTCTGAGCCTTATCTCAAGTTTTGTGATAGATTTTGTCATAGGCAAGGGAACGGGAGGGAGAGTGGCCACCCAGGGGCATAGAGTTGACAAGCCCCAGACCATTCTTTTACCCAGGTCTTTGGGAGCTGCACCAGCCAGCACTGATGACCATTCCAGTCCCAGTGAAGCAGAAATGTGCTTCCATTGTTCTTACCGGTCACTCTGCCTTTTGAAAGAGGGGGATAAGTGGGCTGTTGTTGGCTTGTCAAACACAATACCAGGGATGGCCAACTCCGATGTCAACAGCAACACAACCCTTAAATGAGTGAGGCAGACCTGAAGCCTACTTCATGGACCTGTCAATATTTTGATAAGGATGCAAAGATACATTTCATTTTCTTCTGCTTTTCCTATTAAAACAAACAGAACAACAACAAAAACACATCAACACAAAAGCCTGCAAGCATAATGACACATAGTCCCGTGGCGGGGTTGGCGGGGGTCTGTGGCAAACCGGAGTGGGCGTGGCTTGTTGTGGGGGGTTGGGGAAACACCTGCTACACAGCTCCCCAGTTCAGGTCCATGTTTACCCAGCAGAAATGTGAGCCCAATGGTACTAGGCCTTCCAGTGTGATTTTTGATGTCAGTATAAAATCCATGTGTTTTTGTTAAGTGTCTTTATTTTTAAATGTTGAGAATTAACATTTTTTAAGATCTTAAACACATCTATAAGTGGAATTTTGGCTGCAACGTTGTGTTACACTTCCTACATTATGTGCCTTTGAACCTCATTTCGACTGTGATTTTCTTACAATTAGTTGAAAGAAGGAAGAAGGATGCTCAGTACACATTTATAAAGCACCTTTTATTACCATGCATAGTACTAGGCATTTTGGATACAACATTAAAGATAGACTTTGTGGGAGGCTGAGGCAGAAGAATCGCTTGAAGCTGGGAGGCAGAGGTTGCAATGAGCCAAGATTGCACCACTACACTCCAGCCTGGGCGACAGTGCAAGAAACCATCTTTAAAAAAAAAGGATAGACTTGGACTTGGCCTCTGTTCTCGTAGGGTTTGTAATTTAGTGAAGTAGAAAAACAGTTTGACAAATAATTAAAATATTGTATGCTACGAGGCACAAGAGAGAAAGTTCAGGATGCTCTGGAAGCATAAAACTGAGACCTGGCCAGTTCTCCATGGGGCTGGAGGAACTGATCATTGGAAGAAGAGAAATTTGAGACCTACAGGGATGAGCTCTTCAGGCAAGGAAGAAACTTGCTGGTGTCCTAAGCAAAGGGACAAGGTATGCAAAGTTCTGGAGATGAACACGAATGACATTTTCAGGGAAGTAGAAGACATTCCCTTGATTGTACCATAAAGTGATGGTGGCTGTGGCCACAGACTAGGCTGGAGATGAAGCCAGGAAATGCAGGGCCTTATCAGTCACAGGCAGGAGCTTGGAATTTAGGGCAGTGAGAAGGCATTTGGAGATTTTTTTTAAGGTTGACATAATGAGATAGGTGCTTTCGAGAGATCTCTGGCTGTAATAATGAAAAACACTTAGAGAATTGTAATAGTTCGTGTTTTCCAGGAAGAAAAACCCTGAGATGCTTGAGAGTTGAGTGCAGACTGTGTACGGGAGGGTGCCGTGGGGAATCACACGCAGCAGATTGAAGGAAGGCTGAACTGCTATGTAGTTGCCACAGCAGGTCCTAGAAGGAGCTCTGGAGCTGGATGAGCCTTCTGAGTTGTCCTGCATGGACACAGAGTGGTCAGGCCTTACATCCCCATGCATAGGCCAGGTTTTCAATGTGGGCTTCCCCCAGAAGGAAAAATGGCCTTGGATGAAGCAGCCTTCTTCAGCTGGGGGCACTTCCCGAGTGGAGACTTGGCAGAGAGCTGTCTGCTGCGGACACACCCACCAGCAGGGATATCAGTCCTGGAGGAGGGGTCTGACCAGCCTCACAGCGTCTGCTGCAGTGTGTCCCTTGCACTGCCTGGGGACATTTGCTTGTGGAATGAGAGACTGGAGAAATGTACAAATGGAAGGTTAGCAGGGTAAACTACATATAGCTCATGCTGCCACAGCTGGTCTTGAAGTTGCAGCTGACTCCCACTGACTTCCTTCTCTCCTACTCATTCTAGATTCCCGTCGCCCTCAGAGAAGACCTCTAGGTGGCTTACCTGGTAGGGTGACACAGACCTCATCCCTGATGGGTCCAGGCTCCTGGGTGCCATTCTAAAGCCATGACTACTGAATGATTTGCTATCAACATTGGGCAGGGGAGGACCAAGAGGTGCCACAGTGACCCACCTGGGTGCCAAATGCAGTCTTCTCATTTAAATACCCCATCCTATAACTGCAGCCCTGCCTGTTCCTGAGAGTCAGTTATCCCTTCCAGGATGGCGACTCCGTTTCTAGCCCGCTAACCACTTAGCAAATGCAACATAAAGTGACCAGAACCCTTGCTGTGTTCTCCGGCAGAAGTACTCTCATGCTGGAAGCCAGGGCCCCTCTATATGTAAGGCCAGGTTGCGCAGATGGAGAGCATAAACTCCAAGTGGGCCACTGGGAGCAAGAAATGGGGCCATGCCACCTTCCACCCCTTGATTCCGGAACCACTGCGTTCTACGTGCTGGAGACACACCCTGCACCGTGGTAGTTGTTGATTCAGAGTATAAACCTCACCTTAGAGGACAGCGCCCACATCGCAGTGCAGCTCCAGCAGCACTGTGCAAGCCTGGTCCATCCATCTCATCAGGTCAGCAGCTTCTGGGCAGTAGGCTGTGCGACAGGACCAGTGTTCCCATGGGCGTGTGCCCACTGGGACAGAATGCAGTGTCATGCAGGGTGCTGGTAGCCTGCAGATGCTAGTGCTGGCTGAGGCTCTGTTGCCAAGAAAGGCAAACCCACACCCAGAATAGGAGTCACTTCCTGTCAAGATGGAGTGTCTTCATCTTACCCGGTGTCAGTGTGATCCACGTGACACCCCCTGGCCAGTTAGTCGGTCTCCTTGAGGACTGGAGGACACACAGGACTCAGTGCCGCTCTTGGTTGCCGGCAGGTTGAATGTTGGCAGTGTGGCAGATGGGGGGATGCCCGAGCTGGGGGGCCTGGCAGGGCTTCACTTCACCACCACGCTTGCTCCACGCAGGACTGCCCTAGCCCAGGACTGCCGTGGCCAGTGGCGGAGGCTGGCAGTGGTCCACTGGCTGGATCGCTCCATCCGCTTGTTGAAGTGCTGTCCCGTGAGCTCTGCCGTGCTGTGCAAACATGCTGACATGTCCTGCCCCTCCCACGGGTCTGTCCATGTGCCTGCTCTGCAGAACTCCTTGTCTCACCTGTTCTCAGTCTTCCAGATTTTATCCGTCCCTGCCCTTAAGGAGGCTGCCAAGACATTTGCCACTGCTTAGGAGCTTGTATCTATTCCTAGCTCGGGATTCTTTCCTTTCCACACACAGTCCACTGTCAGTTGCTGCCTCATCTGTTTGGGCTGCTGTCACTCAATGCCGTAGACTGGCTGGCTTATAAACAATACGCTTTTATTCCTTGCAGTTCTGGAGGCTCGGAAGTCAAAGATGAATGCACTAGCAGATGTGGGGTCTCATGACGGACCACTTTTTGGTCCGTAGACGTAGATGACGTCTTCTAACTATGCCCTCACATGGTGGAAGGGGCAAGTCAGCTCTCTGGGGCCTCACAGGGTAAGAGGTGACTGGTTAATGCCCTCTCTTTATAAGGGCATTAATCCCATCCTGAGGGCTCTCACTTGTGACCCAATCACCTGCAAAGGCCTCACCTCCTAATCCCACCACCTCGGCGATTAGGTTTCAAAATAGGAATCTGGTGAGACAGAAACGCTCGGACCATAGCCGTTGCGATGCCCAAGGCTCTGCCTATTGACAGGGTCTCCCCTCGCCATTCTCTTTCAACCCTAAAGAGGGTTACAGGATAGCGGTGGTGCATTTTTGGCTTGCAGCCACGTTAAGCTAACTCAATTGCGAACCGAGCTTGGATCGCTCACTGTGTCATAAGGAATCCCCCCAGCCCTGCCATCACCACTGTGGGGCCATGATTGTGAGCCCAAGGAGAGGCAGTTGCGCCACAGTGTGGATGGCACAGGGGTCCAAGGCCCTGCTTGTGCAGTTCGCTCATGCACCATGGGCCTGCTTGGGCCTGGTTCTGGTCCTGGGTGTCGCACTTCTGTCTTAGGACGGATTGCTGCACAGATACTCCAACTCCACAGGGCTCAGTAGCATGCCAGGAGCTCTTTTTTAAAGGGTCCATTGTTCTCAGCTGCTGAACCCCCAGAATCTTTACTGGGCTGCTCTTACTGGCCCATGTGACCTCTTTTCCCTCCACAGACACCTGGAATCCACAGGACCTGCCTGTGTGCATAGCCACAGAGACAGGGTGCTTGCGTGCCACCTGGCCCTGCCCTTTGCTCCTCGGGGCCCCACTCAGCTTCCGGCACTCTCTCCCAACGGCGACAGGCTCCTCTGGCAGGAGGGATTCCAGCTCTAACTCCATTTTAGAGTTTGCTTCCTAGGACTGTCTGGGCACCAAGTGTCACAGGTTATAGGTTCCCAGGAAAACAGGCTCTGAGACTTGCAGGCAGGGGCTGTCTCAGGGATGCTCTCAACAGCACCTTCAGGAAGAGAAGGAAGCAGGGTTGGGCAGAGGCGGAATCCACCTGCAGTGCGGTTGCCACAGAAGACTGAGGGGAGCCAGAGGTAGGAGGCTAGAGGTGGGCCCTTCGCATCCACCCTCCACCACTGGGCGTGAGCTGTCCCACCACCGTGATGTGATAGTGTGACCTCATTCCCAAGGTGGTAGGGCTGGGAGCACAGCAGAGCACCCCCCAAAAGGGCCAAACCAGAGACCCATCAGGTGCCAGGAGTCCGGCCAGGGAATACAGAGGAGGGGATGGACTTGAGGTAGGATCCGCAGAACTTGGCAGTGGATTAGAAGACAGGATGAGAGGTGACAGGTTAATGTTGATGCATGAATGTCTAGCTTGGAACGATGGTGGTGCCAGTGGCTGGAAGAGGAAACAGAAACAAAAGCAGGTTGTTCAGGGAGACACACATTCATTGTGGACATCTCAGCAGAGGGGTTCAGTGGGGGAAAGGAGTGGATGCCTAGACCACCTCACAGGGGAATCTAGGCTGGAGCCAGTGATCAAGATGCGAGATTGACAATCTCCAACGAACTGCCCCTTACCCATGCTCCCCACCGCCACCCCACCTCTTCAGAGTTACAGTCCAGGAGAGGCTAGGAGGTGCACCTCCCTCAGTGGAGGACACTGAAGCAGCAGTGGCTCCGGGGAGCCGCGATCTTTTGATATATTTTGCCCCAGCATCTCACCACAGAGCCGTCTCTCAGCCATCGACTGCCTTCACACACAAGTGCAGTCCCAGTATTGGGAGACGGGTGTAATTTATTATTCCCGGAGATCTAGATCCCCGGTTATTTGGGAGTGTATTTTCTGAACCGCTTGTTGGCTTAAGTAAAGCAGGTTTGATGCCACTTCCCTTGAATCCATGGCCCTGGACCCGCCGCCTAAGTGGATGTGCAGATGGTCTGGAACTGCTGCGACAGATCTCCATTAAAGCCAGCATCCTTTGGGCTTGGCCTTGCACTGTGAAAAGCTGTCAGTGCCAGGACAGCACCAGACCCTCTGCAGTGCGTTTCCAAGGCACTCAGCTTGTGTGTCAAGGTTTGCTCTGGGGCAGCAGAAATGGCCCTTGGCATCGTCAAAGGCCCGGTTTGATTTCCTCCTCTTCCAGTCAAGTTGCTCAAAGGCTCACAGCCTCTTCGTTGCCTGCCACTCAGGGCCAGTAAGATCTACCAAGCTATAAATAATGAAATGAGTGTGTGTTTAGCTGTTTGTAAGTTGCAAAGTACTACAAAATGGTGAAACTTGGGAGTTTGGGTTTTTAAGGCTGAATGCTAAAAATGTCAGGCACTGTGGAGAGAGGAAAGGAGAGGTAAGACTGATCGGGATTAAAAGCCAAGTGAAGGCAATGCTTGCGCATGCACACACACACTGGCACCGCACGCCTGCCCTTGGAGGCCGATCCTGACCATGCAGACCTGGGGCTGGGGCTCTCCAAGCGCACTTCTGTACTGCGAAACCCTTCTTCTCTTCTGGACTGTCACTCCAGCATGGCAGGGCACTTCCCTGGAGTGTCAGCTTCCGGCCAGAGTCGTCCTCCCTCTGCAGGAGCCTCAGCACCCCCAGGGGTTCCCTCCAACCCCAGGAGTTCTACCTTGAGGGACATAGCCTGCAGGTCTCCTGAGCTCTCTCACCTGTGGAGGTCATGGCCTGCAGGTCCCCTGAGCTCTCTCACCTGTGGAGGTCACGACCTGCAGGTCCCCTGTGCTCTCTCACCTGTGGGGGTCATGGCCTGTGGGTTCCCTGCGCTCTCTCACCTGTGGAGGTCACAGCCTGTGGGTCCCCTGAGTCTTCCCTCTGCACGGCCACAGTGCAGGCTCCACCAGATGCCTGCCTGGCCTGACACATGGGATCCTCCCCTGAAAATGATGCTGTCCCGAAGCCTTTTGGATTCCAGAGGGGTTTTAGGATCCCAATAGAGTTGGTAAAAAAGGTCTGAATGTAAATTCCAAACTTGATTTTGCAAGTCTATACCATGTGTACTAGACTCCATAAACAAGCGGCTAGAACAAGTTCGCAATGGGGAAAATATTTTTATAGAAACCTGTTATCACAGCTACACACCACACACATACACACCACATCCATCACACACGCCACACACATAAACATAACACACACATCACACATACACACCACACCTATACAACGCACACATCACACATATATACACACACATAACATGCACACCATGCATTACACACACCACAGACATGCACCACACACCATCACAATACCACAGAGCTATCATACACCCATCACACACACCACATATCCATCACACACACCACACAGCCACCCCACACAGCCATCACACACACCACACACCCATCACACACACCACACACCCATCACACACACCACACAGCCATCACACACACCACACACCCATCACACACACATCACACACACCACACACCCATCACACACACCACACACCCATCACACACACCACACACCCATCACACACACCACACAGCCATCACACACACATCACACACACCACACACCCATCACACACACCACACACCCATCACACACACCACACACCCATCACACACACCACACACCCATCACACACACCACACAGCCATCACACACACATCACACACACCACACACCCATCACACACACCACACAGCCATCACACACACCACACAGCCATCACACACACATCACACAGCCATCACACACCCATCACACACACCACACACCCATCACACACACCACACAGCCATCACACACACATCACACACACCACACACCCATCACACACACCACACAGCCATCACACACACCACACAGCCATCACACACACATCACACACACCACACAGCCATCACACACACCACACACCCATCACACACACCACATACATGCACCACACACACATAAACATAACACACACCACATCCACATACACCACATATACACATACCACACACTGCACACACACACACACATGCACACCATGTTACACACACCACACACGTGCACCACATACACCACACACATACATATACACCACACACACTACACAGACAGCATACACATATACACAACACACATACACACAGAACACACACCACACGCAGATACAAAACACTGCACACACTCTCCACTCACAAAGACACTCTGCATACCCTACGGGCATTTGGATCTCCTCAAAAGAAAGCGCCCCTGGCGATTCTCTGCACCCCACTCAGTATCAGGAGGGAAGCTGCTGCAGTGCGCCTCTGATGCACCAGAGGGCGCTAAACCCTTAAGGAAAATGCTGGATTTGGCCAGAAACAAATATAAAATTTGGGGGGGGGGAAGGGAGTGAACGCCACTTTGAAAGGCACCCCAGCCACGCCTGCAGAGTGGCCCAGCCCACAATAGGCCGGAGGGAATCGAAGGACTGTGTCCCCAGGAGCAGCATTTCTGAGAGGTGTGCAGATTTGAAAAGCTAACAGCTGGATCCTGGCCTCCATAAATCCTTCATTAAAAATGGGGCTGGCAGGGTGGACGAAATATTGTCATTCCACAGGAAAGTATGTTGACCATGTGTGAGGAAAACGGTTCACCTGCTGTCCACTTGTTCCTTGCAAGCACAGAGGCATAGCCCGTTTAAACTCAGCACCCCTGAAAGCACAGAGGCATAGACCATTTAACTCATCACCCCTGCAAAGCACAGAGGTGTAGCACGTTTAACTCATCACCCCTGCAAAGCACAGAGGTGTAGCTCATTTAAACTCAGCACCCCTGTAAGCACAGAGCTGTAGCACATTTAGGCCCAGCACTGTTGTTCTCTACGGTTGCATTTACCTTCTTTCAGCAAGAAACAGGTGTTCCCACCCTTGTCTGAGGAATCCAAGACAAGCAGAGGGGGCTTGAAGTCAAGCAGATCTAGTCTTTAACATGAGTTTCAGCCTACCTGTGATGGGTGATATTCTGTGTCAATGTAGCTGGGCCGCATAGGCCAGTCGTTGGATCCAGCACTAGTTGAGGTGTTGCTGTGAAGGTATTTTTGTTGGCGTGGTTAACATCTATACTCTGTTTACTTTGAGGTCAAGGAGATGACCCTGTATAATGTGGGTGGGCCTCACCCAGTCCATGGAAGTCCTGACAAGCAGAGACCTCAGTTTCCCAGAAAAGAGAAAAATTCTACACTACCGAGTGCCGTGGCTCACACCAGCAGCCACACACTTTGGGAGGCCAAGGTGGGAGGATTACTTGAAGTTAAGAATTCGAGACCAGCCTGGTCAACAAAGCGAGACCCTATCTCTACAAAAAATATTTTTTAAAGATTAGCAGAGAACAGAAGCATATGCCTGTAGTCCCAGCTACTCGGGAGCCCAGGATTTCCAGGCTTCAGTGACCTATGATCTTGCCGCTGCACTCCAGCCTGGGCAACAGAGTGAGACCCTGTCTCAAAAAAAAAAAAAAGGGTCTCTCTGTTGACCACAGTGTATGTAGACATTCTGCGAGCAGTGGTTCTCCAAAACTCTGCAGGCTAGCAACATCAGCATCACCTAGGGATTTGTTAAACTGCCAGTCCTTGAGCACAATCCCAGACCCACGGATTCAGACCCAGAGGGGCAGTGGGGGAGCCACAGCAATGTGTGTTTCACAAGTGCTTCTGGTGCTGCTGGTTTGAGAGCCGCCGTTCTGCTAACGGGGAAGCTCCACAAGGCAGGGATTGTTGGCTTGCTATTTCTTTGTCATCTCTCTTGTTTACTGGGATGTATCCCGAGGGTCCAGGACAGTGCCTGGCACATCTTAGACACCCAACAAATGTTTCTTGAATGAAAAGATTTCTGCATTCACTCTAGCAAAAATAATAGTCTACTTTGTGCCAGAATAACTATACTTTGCACAAAAGACAGGCTCTGTTGTCGGCTTTGATTCCCCCTTGCATCCTATTAGTGATGATTCCACATTCAGAATCCCATCTATGTGGATAACTTTGGTCACGGCTGACCTAAGCCAACCGTGAACTAGAGAATGTCATTATCAAAAATACAAATGAGCATATTTTCTAGCTCAAGTGTATATTTTTCCCGTATGTCAACTTGTAACAATAGTTGAACACAAAGCACTTTTAAAATAAGCAGTAAATGGTACCTATTAATAATTCTGCTACTTACCATTTATGCTGTTCCATTTCCCCCATTAATCTCAAAATAGGTTGATAGATATTATTTACTTCACTTCCCCTTTAGGAAGCAGTGAAGGCCCCATGGGGCAAGACTCTGTAAGATCTTCTGTGGCACTTGGCACACATTCCACTCCTAGCAGAAATCACCACTGTTAGAATCATCGTCAAAAACGCCCTCCTGGGCCAGGCATGATGGCTCACGCCTGTAATCCCAGCACTTCGGGAGGCCGAGGCAGGCAGATCACCTGAGGTGATTCCTGAGGTGAATTCAAGATCAGCCTGGCCAATGCGATGAAATCGCATCTCTACTAAAAATACAAAAATTAGCCACGTGGGGTGGTGCATGCCTGTAATCCCAACTACTCAGGAGGCTGAGGCATGAGAATCGCTTGAACCCAGGAGGCAGAGGTTGTAGTGAGCTGATATTGTGTCACTGCACTCCAACCTAGGTGACAGAGCAAGACTCCGTTTCAAAAATAAATAAATAAATAAAAACAAATGCCCTTCTGAATTGCATTCTAAAGCATGGCTTGGGGAGTTTGGAGCTTAGTGGAGTAGCCTTGCATTGTTTAGACTGTAGACTTGTATTCCCCAGAGCCCTTGGCTAGACACCCCATTAAATCCCAACACTCTGATGATTTCTTTAAAAAAAAAAAAAAATAGGCGGGCACAGTGGCTCACACCTGGAATCCAAGCACTTTGGGAGGCAGAGGCAGGTAGATCACCTGAGGTCAGGAGTTCAAAACTAGCCTGGCCAACATGGTGAAACCCCGTCTCTTCCCTCAGCCTCCCAAGTAACCGGGTGTGGTAGCAGGCACCATAATCTCAGCTACTTGAGAGGCCGAAGCAGGAGAATCCTTTGAACCTGGGAGGCAGGGGTTGCAGTGAGCAGAGATTGCGCCATTGCACTCCAGCCTGGGCAACAGGAGCGAAACAACGTCTCAAAAAAAATTAACAAAATATATTTAAATGTATACATATATACATATTCTCCAAAGAGAGATAGTCATAAGACAATGTGAGAACACAAAACATGTTTTGGTGACACCCATTGCAAAGCAGTAGCGTTAATTAGCTCAAGGTTCCTGAAAAATGATGCCATTTTCTTACTCACCAGCAGGAGGCGGGCTGCTCACACGCAGCAGTGCTCAACCGGCCCACCTGCTTGACTGTGAGCCAGGAAGGCTGCTGTCTGCAGAAGTGGAAGGTTTCGGTGTCTGTGAGAAGACAGGCGAGCATTGATGAGAAGGCTGACGTTTAAAAGCTGCCATTCACCTGAAAGCATTCATAGCTGAATTAAGCCAACTCTGTTTTCATGATTAATGGCATGCTGCTCTTGTTTGGAAAATAGGCTTCAATTGATTTTTAGGATTAGAATATACTTGTCTAATTATTGGCTACACAGGTGTCACAAATAAGTTTCTCTTCAAGCAGGAAAGATAACACATACGCAGTTCCTCAAGTTATTCTAGCTTCAATGTATATCAATGTGTCTCCTGGGCACTAATTTGGCTTTATTTTTGAGACTGAGTCTTGCTCTGTCACCCAGGCTGGAATGCAGTGGCGAGATCTCAGCTCACTGCAAGCTCTGCCTCCTAGGTTCATGTCATTCTCCCATCTCAACCTCCCCAGTAGCTGGGACAACAGGTGCCTGCCACCACGCCTGGCTAATTTTGTGTGTGTGTGTGTGTGTGTGTTTTTAGTGGAGATGGGGTTTTGCCATGTTAGCCAGGATGGTCTTGATCTCCTGACCTCGTGACCCACCCGCCTCAGCCTCCCAAAGTGCTGGGATTATATGCGTGAGCCACCGTGCCCGGCCTAATTCGGCTTTTAAAACCTATATAAGTACATTTTTATTTACCTGTGGAGTTTTTGTGTATGTGTGTTTATAGAGACAGAGTCTCATTATATTGCCCAGTCTGGCCTTAAACTCCTAGACTCAAGTGATCCTCCTGCCTCGGCCTCCCATACTTGTTTTTAAAGGAGATTTAAGGCCAGTCCAGGCCTTCAGTGGTCTTTCCCATGTGTACAAACTCCCACAGTCTCATATTCCCATCTCTTTAGAGTTGATCGTGATGATTACAATAACAAAATAATAATGATGGTGATCATAGAAAACACACGGTTACCATTCAGGGTGCACCTGGCTCTGTGCTAAGCTGTTTGTGTGTTGATCTTACTCATGATGACCCTTGTGAGGTTATTCCTCTTGAGCCACAGATGGACGATCAGGCCAGTACCTTACCTTTCTGAGGGAATTTTGATTCTCTCTCTATATATAATATGAAATATATTTCCTATAATCATATGAATATGTTTCCTATAATCACATGTAAGTTTCCTATAATCACATATAAGTTTCCTATAATCACAAATAAGTTTCTCTTAAACCAGGAAAGATAACACATACGCAGTTCCTCAAGTTATTCTAGCTTCAATGTATATGTGCCTCCTGGGCACTAATTTGGCTTTATTTTTGAGACGGAGTCTTGCTCTGTCGCCCAGGCTGGAGTGCTGTGGCGAGATCTCAGTTCACTGCAAGCTCCGCCTCCCGGGTTCATGTCATTCTCCCATCTCAGCCTCCCGAGTAGCTGGGACTATATAGCTATATATAAGTATATTATAGATATTTCATATATATATGAAATTGCTATTTTCAGCTATGAAGTATGTTAGGAGAGAGACTTGTCCTGTTCCACCCCCACCTCCACCACGCGTGCACACACACACGCATGCATGCAATTCCTCTTGCCGTGGGTGAGCAGTAGACAGGCACAGGGTTCCATGTAATTACCTAACTGTTACACTGCCCCGTGAGAGCCACACTTTATTGCACAATCGGGCGGTGATGCTGAATTACAACAAAACCTTCCCCTCCTGGCAGCACAGTGAGCAGGCATTGCTTTAGGGCTTGATGGCTAAGGCGGGAAGAGAGGGTAAGTTACCCAGCTCACCATGTTCCTCTTCAGGCCCAAAGGGAAACTCACCCTCTAGAGGATGAATGGTTCCCAAATCTCCCGCCCCTCGCCACCCCTTGGGGCATTTTTCAGGATTCTGATTTCTGTACCCGGCCACAGACCTACTGAATCCAAATCTCCAGGGTCTGAACACAAGCCTCGGCATCATTTTTAGAATCCCGTGGGTGATCCTGACTGAACCTGTGGGCACCCGGCCACTGCTTGAGATGACTCCAGAAGGATTTAAACATCAACATTAAGACACTCATGAAGGAAGCAAAGCAAAGATGTGCTCATCCTGGTAGAAATCCCCTCTCGGAAGTGGCAGTCAAAGGTCTAAACAAGTAGTCTGGGCACCGCCCACTCCCAAGGTGTCCTAGAGTTGCTTCTTCCGCTCCCCAGGGTCCGTGGGGTCGGCAGCAGTCACTGGGTCTGGGACTCCCCTCCTTCCCCATGGATCCACTGGGTGAGGATAGGAAGCACAGGAATAGCTGTGACGCTGAGAAGGGCAGGAACTCCAAGGGACTTCTTGGTGACCTGTCCCACATGTTAGGTGCAGTGGAACAGTTGGAGACGATGACAAAGGGCATGAGCTTTGGCCGCCGGGGCCTCCTGGTGTCCTTCTTGAAAGCACTTTCAGTAGGTTGGGGAAGGGAGAACCGGCGGGGCAGCAGTGATGGCCCCGGGCAGAAGGGCGGGTGGGCAGCTGGGAGTGGAGTTGCAGCACTGGTGCCAGGGGAAGCAGGCAAGTGGAGGGCAGACAGGCCGCTGCAGTGAGGGGAGCGAGGCTGGGCAGCTTCTCCTACTGCCTTTACCACAAGCTGAGTGGTGGTGGTGGTGGTGGTGGTGGTGGTGGTGGTGGTGGTGATGGTGGTGGTGGTGGTGGTGGTGGTGGTTTTTCTTGTTGTTGTTTTGACACAGAGTCTTGCTCTGTCACCCAGTCTGGAGTGCAGTGGTGCGAGCTCGGCTCACTGCAACCTCCACCTTCTGGATTCAAGTGATTCTCATGCCTCAGCCTCCTGAGTAGCTGGGACTATAGGTATGCACCACCAGGCCCAGTATATATATATATATATATAACTTAAGACCGAGGTCACCATATATATGTGTGTGTGTATATATATGTGTGTGTATATATATACACATGTATATAAATGTGTGTGTGTGTGTGTGTGTGTGTGTATATATATATATATGACCCAGGCTGGTCTTGAACTCCTGACTGCCCGCACTGGCCTCCCAGAATGCTGGGATTACAGGTGTGAGCCACCGTGCCTGGCCACAAGCTGTTTGAAAACTGCTCTCTCAGAAGTCCCCAGGGACCTCCAGATCGCCATGACAGCATCTTAGCCTTAGTCCCTTAGCCCTCTTTGTAGCGTGTGACTTGATAATGACAGGAAGAAATGGAGGCTGCAGGGGCCAGGAGTATGAAACCAGGCAGCTCGGGGCTCCGATTCTGAACCGGCTGCTCGCAGGCCAGGCGGCCTCGATCTTAAGTTACTTAGTTTCCCGAGACTCTGATTTCTCCAGCGGAAATAGTTAATGACAAGCTCCGTCCTTCAGGGATGCTGCAGTGACTACATTCCATGGTGTGGGCAGAGCCCCTGCCACACAGTGCCCTTCCTTATGTAACAAGCGTCCTTAGTTTTCTTCTTCAGAGCCTTCCCCTCCTGGGCACCGGGATCCCGGACCCGCCAGCAGCCCCTCCCTCTAACACCCTGCAGCTGTCACAGCGCCATGCCTACACAGTTCTGTGTTAGCCCGTGCCAAGGTCTGAGTCATCACATTAATGGGAAAATCAGCCCAAGCAGTGTTGGAGGAACAGAATGCCATGTCGTTCATTGGGAAAGGAATGCTGAAATTTGACTTCTGAGTTAGATAACAACTGCTTCATGCCCTGTGGAGGAATAAAACCATAACCTTTCAGCACATATTGTCTACCAGGAAAAAAAAAAAGACACACCTCAGCAGTTTTCTACATCTTAACCCCTAACTCTGCAGTCAAGGCCATGATCTACCTGGGTCCCTGTCAGTCCCAGGAGGTCAGAATAAACCCCACCCTGACTGTGAAAGAAAGTGGGTAGCTGTCCTGCTGGCTAAAAGACACTCCCGTAGCTTGGTACTGTTAAAACTTCAGACACGTTAAATTTAGCAGAGTTTAATTGAGCAAGAAAAAAACAAAAAAGCAATTCGTAAATTGGATAGCCTCCACAATTACAGCAGATTCAGAGACTCCAAGGGTGTCTCGTGGTCAGAACAAATTTACAGACGAAAAGCAAAGTGACGTACAGAGATCGGAAGTGAGGTACAGAAATAGCCGGGTTGGTTACAGGTTGGCGTTGGCCTTATGTGAACACAGTTTGAACACTCAGCAGTGTATGAGTGGCTGAAGCATGGCTGCTGGGATTGGCCAAGAGCCAGCTATTGTTACAGATGCATACTCTAAAGTTAGGCTTTCAATCCTGTCTACCTATTAAGTTAGACACACTCCTAAGCTGAGTTTTCAATCTGGCTAAGTTCCACCACAAGGACTCAAATACAGAAGTATGGAGTCCTTCTTAGGTCATACTTAGTTTGCTTTCACAGTACTAAAAACCATTTTGCGCTATCAACATTTTGGTTTTTTCCTAGGGTTTGGGGTATTTTCTCTTCCCCGGGTTTTCTCCTCTGTCTCTGACCTTCAGTGTGGGCATCTCCATGTGGAGGTCCTTGACTCCTTGGCTCACATGTGCCTCGGCCCCTCAGCAGCTCCGGTGTCCTGTGGGGTGGACATGAGGGTGCTTCTCAACCCACACTGCTGCCCATGGCTTGCAGGAACCCAAACTTAGCCCAGCAAGCCTCAACCTCAGGCTCTAGATCTGGGGAGGTCTCTCTTCCTGGCTGCAAACTGCTGGCTTCTCACAGGGTCTTCTCATAGTAGAAGAGCCAAGAGAGCTCTCTGGGGTCCCTCTAATAAGGACGTGAATCCCTTCATAAGGGCTCCACCCTCATGCCCTAATCACCTCCCAAAGGCCCCACATCCCAATAGCATCACCTTGGTGGGTAGGATTTCAACATGTTGATCCGGGGAAGAAGTAACGTTGGCCCCAGTGCAGAGTCTGTGAAGCAAATGATAATGGTACATGTCCTTGCAGGGGAAAACAGAAATTGCTGCTCTCAGTTTTCTCTCTTCCAGTCTAGGGATCAAACCCTCCTAACTAACTCCCTCTCCGCTGGGTGAACTGGCCCATCCAGTAGCTCAGTGCACACTAGTGTGGAAATGTTTACATGGAGAGTGTTTTGTAATCACTCCTAGGTATTAAGCTTGCAGCGCCCTGATTTGAAGGACGTTTGCTGCTGGAGGTGTTGGATCCAGAGCCCTTTGGGGAAATCCTAGTGGCTTTCTGGTGGGCCTGCAGGTTACACCCACTCTGCTTTGTGTGCTCTGGGGATCAGAAGTCAGAGAAAATTGGTATTTTGAGAAGCAATGATTTCTCTTCCTTTGCCATCATTTTAATCTTCCTTCCGGGAAAGAATTAAGCATATTAATATAAATTTGCAAGTTTCCAGTTGGTAATTCCCCTCCAGTAATGTGCTGTTGACAGGCAGGAGGGTTCTCGAAGTTGAGCTCTTGAATCTTTCTCTTGGGCTGGCTGTAACGTCCTTTGTTAGAATAAACATTGTATTCGCCCAGTTGAAAATGCTCTTAACTTGGCAACATGTAACAAAGGCTTTATGTGTGCACACACCTGAGCCAGAAACTTCAGCCCCTGAATGCTCCTCCTGCAGACAAGGCCTCCCAGATAAGTGCTAAGATTCTGGAGTTTAGCAAGCCCTGCCCTCAGTGATAATCTGTCCACATGGGTTGTGGGTGCTGGGATATTTGCAGTCATTTCTGCCATTTTATTTTTACACTTTCTATTACTTTCTACATTTCTATAGTTTTACTTTTACTTCTTGCCTTTCTTTTGTTTGCCTTTCCACTGTATTTTTCCTTGTTTAGAAGTAAATCGCTTTCTCTTTTATTTTATTGATTACCCTAGAATGTACACATATATTAATGTAAAAAACTCTAATGACCCTCTGCCTGAATCATGCCAGCACGTTAGAATCATCCAATTCTCACACTTCTGTGCTATTCTTGTCCAGCATCTAGTTCAACTTTGATTTTTTTTTTTTTTTTTTTTTTTTTGAGACAAAGTCTCACTCCATTACCCAGACTGGAGTGTACAGGCACCATCTTGGCTCACTGCAATCTCCACCTTCCAGATTCAAGCGATTCTCCTGCCTCAGTCTCTCAAGCAGCATGTGCACCACGCCCAGCTAATTTTTGTATTTTTAGTAGAGACGATTTTCGCTATGTTGGCCAGGCTGATCTCGAACTCCTGACGTCAGGTGGTCCACCCGCCTTGGCCTCTCAAAGTGCTGGGATTACAGGCGTCAGCCACCACACCCAGCCTACTTGGATTTTTTCTTTTTTAAAACCAGCAAATTAAGCATCTTTTACAGTTTTATACAATCAGTATTTCCTGTGACTTACCAAACATTACCCATTTTCTCTTCTCACAGTTTCTTCTTGCAGCTCCTGGCTCCTTCTGGACTTTTCCTAATTCCATGGTTTGTTGTTGTTGTTGTTGTTGTTGTTGTTTTGTTTTTGACACAGAGTTTCGTTCTGTCACCTAGGCTGAAGTGCAGTGACACGATCTTGGCTCACTGCAACCTCCGCCTCCCGGGTTCAAGCAATTCTCCTGCCTCAGCCTCCTGAGTAGCTTGGACTACAGGTGCCCACCACCACGCCCAGCTGATTTTTGTATTTTTAGCAGAGATGGCGTTTCACCATGTTGGTCAGGATGGCCTCAAACTCCTGACCTTGTGATCTGCCTGCCTCGGCCTCCCAAATCCATGTTTCTTTAGTGAACTTCTGTTGATGGGAAATGCTGTTTTTTATGACTGTGTTTTTATTTATGCTCATTCTTCAAAATTAATTTTGATTGGATAGAATTCTAAGTGGGCTGGTATTTTCTGTCAGTGCTTTGAAGATACCATCACTGTCTGCCAGCACCCATGCATTAAGGAATTAGCTGGGGGAATAATTGTAACTTCTTTGTAGATAATTTTTTTTTTTTTTTTTTTTTGCCATTCTCTCCAAACACTGTTTCTCTCTCATGCTCTTTGTTATTTCCTTCTAGAACTCTAATTAGAAAAACATTGGACCTTCTCACCTTATCCCCCCATCTTTTAATCTCCTTTTCATATTTTTTACTTCTTGGCATTTTATGTAATTTCTTCAGCTCCATCTTTCAGTTCACAAATTCTCTCTTCATTTGTATCTAATTTGCTATGTAACTCATCAACTGAGTTTCTAATTTTAATTATTAGTGTTTCCTGTCCAGAAAAATGGACAAAACAGAGAAGTTTGTTTCTTTTTCACATCTCCCTAGTTAATTGTGACAGTCTCTTATTCCATTATCATGACCTTTATTTATTTAAACATAACAAACATATTTAGTTTATACTCAGTTGGGTTTTTTTGAGACAAAGTCCCATTCCATCACAGGGGCTGGAATGCAGTGACAAAATCTCGGCTCACTGCAACCTCTGCCTCCCAGGTTCTTCTCCGGCCTCAGTCTCCCAAGTAGCTGGGACTACAGGTGCACACCACCACGCTTGGCTAATTGTTGTGTTTTTAGCACATACAAGGTTTCACCATGTTGGCCAGGCTGGTCTCAAACCCCCGGCCTCAAGTGATCCACCTGCCTCAGCCTCTGAAAGTGCTGGGATTACAGGTGTGAGCCACTACACCTGGCCAGTACTCTGTCTCTGACCATTCCAATATCTACAACCTTTGCTGGTTAGATTCTTCACTTTCTGTAATTCTGTGACTTTCACTCACGTAGCTAGTTTTCTCCTGTATTAGGTGACTTTTTAATTGTGATCCGAGATTTCTTAGAATTTTATTTGTGTAATTTCTTTGAGGTTTGGCTTTTTTACATGCTGTGCTCCACAAAAGATATTTTTGCTTCCATTTGGCTCCAGGGTATACTGCCATTCTGGTAATATTTCAAATTAATTTTTGGCTTGAGGTTTTCTAAAGCTAATCAGATAGGATGAATTCTTTTCACCAACCCTCGTGTCCAAGGCCTGATGATTAGGAATGTTCAGAAAAATGTTTCCCAAACCTGCTGCATCACAGAACCCAGCCTGAGTGGTCTCAGCATGTATCTATCAATTCTCTCTTCTGGGCAGGCTTTCGCCCTGGCTTCCTCCACTAAGAACGTCACCCTCAGGAGTCCAGGTCCTCTGTGTATAGTAAAACTGGATTCTACCTCCTACCCTGCTCCAGCCGGAGGGTTTGTCTCCTGCCTGTGCCCTTAGGGCCTGGGAAGACCTGGATGATGGGCACCCGGGACTAAGAAGATAGCCCCACAGCAAATGCCAGGCTCCTTCCTCCCAAACCAGGAGGATTTGCCGTCTTTAAGGATTTCCTTTACCTTCCCACCTATCAGCCACATGTTCAAAAAAGATTTTTTTCCATATTTGATCCAGCATTTTTAGGTGTGTGGACCTGGGAGAAATTGCACTTCACATGCAGAATGCCATGTTTTGCTAAAAAATGGCATTTTGAAATTATTTTCTAATAAGTAAAATTGTATTTTTCTCCAATTTGTATGACTTGCCAACTTGCCACCAGCAAGCAATTGTAAACCACTGCTACAGAGCTACAGACTCCTAGACCTGAAAAAGAACAGTGTGGAACATGAGGCAGGGATGGCACTGGGGTGCACGTCGGTGGGGGGGATGGGTGTTTGCTACGTGTCACTGACGGTTAGGACCACACATGACTCTGGTGACTGGAAGATGCGTCGTGAAGACACATACCTAGTTACCAAGTTGTGAAATGGCCTTCACTAACCACAGCGCCCTCGCTGGGCCTCTGCCATGAGTGGATCTTAGCAAAGGAAGCACTCATTGACCTACCGTTGCCTTCTAGCAGCTGAGTCCGTGTTATTCTAACAAAGTATTCACAAATCACGTGACACCCTGGCAGTTATCAAAGGATATTTCCTTTGTGCCCATGATGGCTCATTAACAGAAATGAAATTGGCTTCACCCAGTGACCAGCCCTAGGCAAAGCTTGTCTGTGGTGCCCCCTCCACTGTCAGGGATGCACCCATGTGCCCTTCCCATTTCACAGGGTCCTGTTCTGGATGACTGAAAGTTTAGTGCCTTCCTGGGCTGTGTCATTCATTCATTCACTTGGCTAAAATGTACTAAGCACCTGCTGTGTACCAGATGCTATGCCAGAAATGAGATGTGAGGATGTCTGAAGTGTGAGCTTGGCCCTGGAAGAATTCACTTTCCACGGAAATAACAGAAGCATGAGCACTAATTCCTAAAGAAACTATTAAATGCAGCACAGTTATTTTCATCATGATACTTCATCCACAAAGACTCAAAAACTTTAACATTTCAGAAAGGTTTGGAATTCGAAAGCGAAATGACAAAGTTTGGATTCATGTTTTTGGTGATGCTTCATCTTATCTGGGGATAATCAGCAAATGACTAGTCCTTAAGGTCACAGATGCCAAGCACAGCCAGCCCAGGACCTCTTGCTTCCACTCCCACCAGAAAAGCTCCTTATACGTGATGGTGCAGGCACCACCCAGCTCTCGGTGACATGAATAAGGTCAGCGAACATGTTTAAAAGCTTGCCACACTGGAGTCCTCCATACCCCCAATGCACAAGGCATTTCATCTAGGAGGTGAGGACTGTCAGAGAGCTTAGGGAATGTTTCCAGAGTCGCCCCTCTGGGTGGAGCCGGGATTTGAACAGACAGCTGGCTCCAGAGCCACAATCTTCACTCACAGCTCCTACTGCCCTCTCTGGCACATTGACTTCATTTCCTGTTCTTGCTCCTGTCCCTTCTGTGACAACATTTGGAGTTCCCTATTTGGCAGGTGCAAGGAAGGATAACAAGATGTAGAGCAAAGTTTAAAAGCAAAGAATCCGGAGTCACACTGATGCTCCCATTTACTAGCTTTGGGCCATGTTTTCACCCATCTAATCCTCGATGTGAAATAAAAACTAGACACTCACTTCACATCTGACGAAGTGTCTAATGAGAAGTGTATTTGAGCATTGATCACCTTGCCTGCATATTAAGCACCTGATAGTTGTTATTTATTACAGTTATGCAAAACAACAGAATAGAGGAGCTCACACTACAAAACCGAACAATCTCTTCCCTGCTCCAACGCATACGCCACATGCCAGGGACAGCGTCGCCATCTGCCCAGTAGCTGTCTAGCATTTGTCAAGTGCATTGATGTTAGGCTTCTTGCCCGAAGGCACTCCTGTCTTCAAGAATTTCCTGTACCAGCACACAGGGAACCTAAACTCCAATCCCAGTAATAGAAAGCTGAGATTAAATGCCTTTCCTCTTTGCTTACCCAGGCCTACAGAGTTGATGAAAGAGCCGCAGAGCAGGCTCGTTGGGAAGAAGCCTCCAAAGAAACCATCAAGAAAACTACCAAGCCCTGTCCCCGCTGCCATGTACCAGTGGAAAAAAATGGTGAGTCTGCTGAGCAGAGAATGAGGATGTCGTGGGCTCTGTGGGGAGAATCATGCCAGTCAGGGATCCCAGGATTAAATGAGATGCTGTCTGAAGGTGCCTGGTGTGTTGAGTCACCTCTTGATAAATGTTACCCATTATCATTATTATTATTGTTTTTGCTACACAGAAATATTTAATGAGTGAGTAGTTCCATGGCTGTGTGAGGCACACAGTTAGCATTTATGTGGTTGGAAAGGGAATAAATATAGAAACTAGAACCAAGATATGGAAGGTGGTTGAGGATAAGTGGCAGTCAGGAGGCAGCTGTGGTTTCTCCATCCTCCCTGGTGACCTTCCCCAGCAGTGAGGCTGCACCATATGACCCTGTTGTCTGCCAGCCGTCAGTCTATAGCCTTCCCCAGCTTTGCAACATTATTCAAAATTAAACTCTCATCTATATTTAAAGATCCCTGTGGCCCGCCCCTGATGACTCACAGTAGCAATGGGGGACTTCCTGCTGTCTATCCTGGACATGCCACTCAGGGCAAAGCCATCACAACCAGTGGTCAGAGAGCCCATTCTCAATGCGATGCACTTGTGCATGTGCGAAAGGCAGAAGTCAGCAGCACCATCACAGATGAGCAATGACACGAAGCCAGCTGCAGCCTCTCCCAGCTTCTCCTAAATGAGCATCAGCGATGCCCTGGCTGGCAGGTTGCCCAGAGCTGACTTGCAGGAGGGAAGCCTGGCCATCCTAGGATGGGCACTCAAGCCTCTCTCTTTTCAGTTGTGCCCTTCGGGAAGTCTTCATTAATGCAAACAAGAGTGTGCTTGAACACATCCCAGAGCCGCAGGTGCTGGCTTAGCTCAGTCCAAATCCTTAGTGCTGGATCAGTGGCTTCCTGCAAAGAAAATAAAGAATTTACTCAGCATGTCCTTATTATTCCGTTGCATGCAGCAATGCTCCTAGAAAATGCAGAGATTGGCATGCACCTATAAAGAGCAGAAGGCATCGATGGGATAGAAGGAAAGAGCTTCTCTAGTATCCACCGCCACTCACTGGTTAGCAGGTTGCACTGGGAAATGGGAGGGAAAGAACACGGAAGGGCCCTTCCCAGGAGAAGATGTATGATGGTTTGGGATAAACAGGCCTGGCATTTCACTGACAAGGGTGTAAAGCACAGAGATTAGATAGTCTTGATCTGTCGCCCAGGCTGGGGTGCAATGGCACGATCTCAGCTCATTGCAACCTCCACCTCCCGAGTTCAAGAGATTCTCCTGCCTCAGCTTCCCAAGTAGCTGGGACTACAGGTATACGCCAACACGCCCAGCTAATTTTTGGATTTTTTAGTAGAGATGGGGTTTCACTGTATGTCGGCCAGGTTGGTCCTGAACTCCTGATCTCAGGTGATCTACCTGCCTTGGCCTCCCAAAGTGTGAGCTGTGCCCGGCCTTAATTTTTTGTTTGTTTTGTTTTTTAATAATAATTCTCAGGGTTGGTGAGGACATCATAAGTTAGTGTAACTTTTCTGGAAACCACTTTGGCAATACATATATAAAGACTTTATATTATTTAACCCAATAATTCTACCTCTGAAAATCTATCCTGAAGAAATAACCTGAAATATATAATATACAAACACCCCCCCTCACCACCCCTACACACATTTTAGGAAAAAAGGTACCAACTGCAGCATTATTTATAGTACAGTAAACTCAAAATCATCTAAGTGTCTAATGGCCTCAGTATGAGAAAGATTGGTTTATTTTGTGATAAATCCATGGTAAAGCATCACACAGCCCCACATTGCAGTGTTGCAGGAATTAGGACTCTGCCATGGACTGTGGCTGTGTGAGCACCAGTTTCCTCACTCATAAGATGGATTTCAATGGGACTTCCTCACAGGATGGGCAGGAGGAGTAACGGAGACAGTGTATCAAATGCACTGCATGAGACGTGTGCTGGTTCGTGTGGATGAAGAAGTTATGAAGGCGTGGCAGAAAGGTTTACATCCATCCTAAGTGAGAAATCAGAATTTCAAAGCAAGTAGTACATGATGTCAGTTTTGAAATAAGTGTATGTATAGGAAGAAATAGAATCAGAAGAAAAAGACTGGAAACAAGACGTTACCATGTCATAGTGAGTAGCTCTAGGCATGACAGGGTCAAAGAGGACTTTATTTCTTTGTGTGCTTTTCTGTAATAAACATGTGTGTTGTATAACCTTAGAGAAAGAATTAGTAAAAATCAGCCAGGTCTCTGTCTTCAGTGGGGCTCCTTAAACACCCACCCATGCTCCCTCTTCTGGCAGGTGTCACAGGCACGGCAGGTGGAGAATTTACCCAGCGTGTCCATGGCTTAGTGGCCTCCTCGTTAGCCCAGGCTCTGGTGGTGGCAGTTTGCAAGATAAGATGTGGTCAGTGAGGCTGGGTGTGGTGGCTCACACCGGTAATCCCAGCACTTTGGGAGGCCAAGGTGGGTGGATCACCTGAGGTCAGGAGTTCGAGAACAACCTGGCCAAAAATAGAGAAGTTAGCTGGGCATGGTGGTGCATGCCTGTAGTCCCAACTACTTGGGAACCGGAGACACGAGAATTACTTGAACCTGGGAGGCAGAATGTGCCGTGAGCTGAGATCACGCCATTGACACCAGCCTGAGCGACAGAGCGAGACTCTGTCTCAAAAAAAAAAAAAGGAAGTGGTCAGCGAGCCTGGACCTGTTGCTTTCTGTTTCTGTCCTCCGTGGTTGTTTGGTTCAGCACTTACTATCAGCTTGTGGGGACACCTGAGACACTTCGCCTTTGTGACACATAACACACAGCCCAGTCTTGTGGCCTTAAATACTATCCCTGTACTGATGGCTCCCAAATCTACACCCCACCCTCATCTCATCCCCGGGTCCGACTCAAATAGCCAGCTGCTTCCTTAGTGTCTCACTGACTGTTCAATGGACAGCTCAAATTTTACAAAGCAGAGCTCTAGCTGCTCCTAGAAAACCTTTTCCTCTAAAGCGCACCCCACCTCCGTCAACAGCACCGCCCAGTTCCTCAAGGATAAGCTACAGCTCATCCTTCATTCTTTCTACCCATTTCCTTACGCCCCGGTCACCACGGCCTTCCCCGTGCTCTGATCCAGCATCTGCCCAGCTCTGACCCCACATCCCCAGCCAGTGCCCTGCTTGCCCACCTCCTCTTCCAAGTACAGCCTCCCAAAGGGGCTCTCGCCTCCACTCTCGCATATTTACGATCCATCCTCTACATAGACGTGTAGACTTCTCAAAGGCCAGGTGAGTCCTGCCGTTCTCCCCGGGTGTCCCCACTGACATTGCAACCACACGGGTCCCACTCCCACTCCCTCAGTCCCCCCCAGGACGCTTCTGTGTCGTCATTGCCCATGGCTGGCTCCTTCCTGTCTTTCAGATCTCAGCCCAGCTGACCTCTTCTCAGTGAGACCGCCCTTTACCACCCTGCCAAAGACCCCTGCCCTCCTGTGGGGGGCGCTGTCAGCACCATACGACCTCTGGAGGGGGCAGCACTACCGTTTCCTCTGCGGGGGGCCTGCCTGCGGATGGCCTTGAGCTCTCTGGGCAATCACCTCTGCCAAGAGAATTAGTTCTGGCTCCCTTCCCTTCCCCAGAGAGCTCGTGTCCCATGACTGCTGCTTGGAGGTGGTCATAATACCCAACCCAGTAACCGAATTCAGGACCACCCTGAGAGCTGCCGCAGCCCCAGAGCTCCTGGGCATCAGCTCAAGCCTCTCAGGCTGTGCCTGAGCTGGGCTTCTTCTCTGCCCAGCCTGCCTTCCTCCCTTTCCATCTCAGCGTCTGCTTCCTCCTTTACCCAACGAGTCCCACCCACCAGTTTAATAATAATTTCATAGCACCACCTCCTTCCCAGATCATTGCTTACTTTGTTCATTTACACGTTTGCTGTCTGTCGCCGTTTAGAACATAAGCCGGTGAGATCAGGGACCTTGACTGTCTAGGCTGCAATCCCAGAAGAGTGCCCGGACAATAAATATTTACCGAATTAAAACTTAGCTTGTAAGCCGGGTGCAGTGACTCACGCCTGTAATCCCAACACTTTGGGAGGCCAAGGCTGGCAGATCACTTGAGTTCAAGAGTTCAAGACCAGCCTGGCTAACACTGTGAAACCCTGTCTCTAGTAAAAATACAAAAAAAAAAAAAAAAAAAAAAATAGCTGGGTGTGGTGGCAGGCACCTGTGATCCCAGCTACTCGGGAAGCTGAGACACAAGAATCAATTGAACCCAGGAGGTGGAGGTTGCAGTGAGCCAAGTTGCACCATTGCATTTCAGCCTGGGTGACACAGTGAGACTCTGTCTCAAAAAAATAAATAAAACACAAACAAACAAACAAAAACTTAGCTTGTAAACAGTTTAGAGAAAGACACATAAACAGATCTTTTTAATAAAATAATATAGGGAAGAAAGCTATCAGGGCACACAGACCCAGAGGAGGAGGCTTCCTGGAAGAGATGATACCAGTCAAGAATTGAAGAATGGGCAGATATGAGCGAGACAAGGAGGAGCAAGAGGAGGCATCCTAGGCCCCAGGACTGCATGAGCAAAGGCACTGGTGTGCACGACCCAGTGTGTGGAGGCAGCCCCTGCTGCTGGTGTTCCAGGCACCACACACAGGAGCCTCAGCTGAAGCAGTGGGTAGGATGCAGAATGTAGGTCCCCGAACCGCAGGTTTGGGGCTCGGACTTGATCCTGTGAGGCAGGGAGATATTCTATGGTGAGAAGCAGGAAAATTATTCATCAGATCTGCCCTGGACTCAGAACATGCCGGCGCCTCCAAAGATGGAGTTGTAGGAGTCATATGGTTCGTGACTGTAAGAAAGTTTCTCCCCGTCAGGCTATTTCTTGGAAATATTGTGATGTACTATAAATGAAAGCACTAATTTTTTACCTCCAAATTTTTAACTTACAAATAGAAAAGCTGAGACTTGAAGCTTATTAGCGATGGCCTTAACTGTTTAAAAGTGCATCACTTTAACTGAAACAAGACATAGCCTCTATGACCAAGGATGTTACCTAGTTCTCACCAAGGTTCATGGCTGTCACATACTCAGTTGTGTTTCAAGAATGCCCTTCTTCCCTCAGAGAAGCTGAATGATAATGCGAGGAATTTCCATTTTAAGCACAGGCTAAACCCTGGTACTTTCTCCTATAATCCCCTCCAGTCTCCAGAAATTTCTTCACTTCCATCTCAAGCAGATGAGATCCTGGCTGCATTCCCTGACTGAGTGTGTGGTGCTCCTTAAATTTACCTTCAGGTTGTTCAGGGACTTCCAGGCTCTCATTAAATCTAATGGAAGAATTGCTGGCCGGAGCCACGATGTCGAGTGCCTGGCATAGGCTGAGCTTTTCATGGTTTCAGTGTCCATCTGCAGACAGAACTCACTACAAAGGAAGCCACATTCCCTTCATGTCTATATCCACAAATCTGCATGAAGTTTCAGTGGCTTCCTGTATGCATTTACTTTTAAGCTGGCAAAGCTTTTAGAATTGTGGTCCTCCATGCTCCTCCATGGCCTGGGGTCTAGCTATATGGCCTTGTGTATATTAAACACTAGGGAGGAAAGAAAGTTAATCATGTGAATATCCTCTCTTCCCATTTCCATTCTTACTCTACCAGGCCATTGTAATTCTAGCTTCTGTAACAAGATATTATTTACAATGCTATTATCCCAGATGCATTAAATGCTTGGTATTCATTTTTGGCATTCCGTCTCAGTGTAGAACAAACAACATGCTTCTTCTATTCTCTCATTCAATAACAACAGTCAGCACAGAAGACTTCTGTGACGGAATGTGCGGGGGTTTTTCCCCATGCACCAAGCAAGCAATCGGTTCTGCAGTGGACCCCGCCTGAGTGTCCTGCTCTTCAACCCTGGCACTGTCTACCAGGAAATAGTGTCTGATCCCTCAGGCTGGGGGCTCAGTCCCACAGGACTGCCAGACACCGGTCGCAAGTCTGGGCTCCCGGAACTTCTGATCGACCTACTGAACAAATTGGGATTCCCATGACTCCTTCTTTGGGTTCTGTTATTTGTTACAGTGGCTCACAGAACCCAGGGAAACACATTTACCAGTTTATTATAAAGGACATTACAAAAGATACAGATAAAGAGATGCAGAGGGCGAGGTATGGGGGAAGGGTCGCAGAGCTTCCAAGCCTTCCCTGGGTGCCCCACCCACCAGAAACCTCCATGTGTTCAGCAGCCTCCATGTGTTCAACAAACCCTGTCCTCTGGGGCCCTCTGTGGAGACTTCCTGGGATAGGCATGATGGAAGCATGGACGGACGTGTTGAAATGCGATGGGACAGAAAGGCTTTGATCTCAGGCTAATAGATGGAGTGGGGAAACCCTGCAAGGCCTGCCTGTCTAGATTCTTCTTGGCCTCTCTGTGCAGCATTCCTTCCTCCAGGGGATGGACAGGACTCTTTCTGAAATCTGGGTCTTATAACCCATAGTCAGAACAGCAGCAGAAGGTTCCAGTCCTGCCCTGGGCTGGTAAAAGGAGGTCAAGGAAAGGTCAGAGGGAGAGATTGTCTTTCCTGGGGCCTGTTTCTGAGGCCTGAATTGCCCCAACATTATAACAAAAGACCGTAACAAGAGCTATGGGAGTTATGAGTTAGGGCCTGTGTATGAAAAACACATCTATCAGCCGGGCGTGGTGGCTCATGCCTGTAATCTCAGCACTTTGGGAGGCCAAGGTGGGCAGATCACGAGGTCAGGAGTTTGAGACCAGCCTGGTCAACATGGTGAAACCCCGTCTCTACTAAAAATATAAAAAGTAGCCAGGCGTGGTGGCAGGTGCCTGTAATTCCAAGTACTCGGGAGGCTGAGGAAGGAGAATCGCTTGAACCCGGGAGGCGGAGGTGGCAGTGAGCCCAGATTGTGTCCCGTACTCCAGCCTGGGCAACAGAGCGAGGCTCTGTCTCTAAATAAATAAATAAATACACACACACACACACACACACACACACACACACACACTCTTCATATATATTTATGTTTATATATGCTTATATATATTAAATATCACAATAGGAAACTTTCTTACCCTTTCATTTAGAATTGCTTTAACAGTTCATTAAGTTTTAATGTATTGCTCAGTAATTTTGATTGAATATATTTTACGATACATGATATAATAATGATATATTTATGATATGATAAAATATTATATTTTAGAGAAATTTAAGTGGTTTTATAATGTCACACGGTGTAACATATTATTTACATCATAAATATACAGCCATTCAATATGTGCTGAAAATGGCACAAACCTAAGTGGAAAGTATGAAGGTAAAAGTGTTGTAAGTTTTCTCCTTTATTTTCCACACATCTGTAATTTATGATCTTTAAAGCAAGCCAGAAAGAATTAGGAAAACAGGGGATTTTACATGTAGGCAAGTTATCTGAAAATAAATGCCTATTCTTATATATTCATAAATATTTTAAATTAGTGTAAGTTCTCATGCCAGGTTTCTGATAATAAAAGTGAGGTAGCACCTAAGCAATTACTTGGAAAATTTGGCAGGAAAAATCAATTAACAAGATAATTGGTAAGAGTGAGTAATGGAGCACTTTCAACACTAGGGAGGGTTCAAGTCAAGAAACTGCATTTGCTGGGGTTATCCAGGAAATTCAGACAGAAGCAGTTCTCTGTACATCCTCATACAATCACTTCCTCCTCTCTTCAGTTCCCCGACGGCGACTGAAGCCGGGGTGTCTGCGCTCCAGAAACTCATGGAGTCTATGTTTAACAACTGAGGGAGGTGAATAATTCCAAAATAAGTCCCAAGATAAGGGACTTTTCCTCTCATGCTGAAAAGAACCCGTTCTGTGAAAGAAGGGACATTGGAATCACACAGTCTTTGGTGAAATCATTGTCTTCACCATTTAAAAGCGCTTCACCTTGGGAAAATTCTATAGCAGAGTGATGCTCTTATCTCACAGTGCTTTGGTAAGCGAATGAGATAATATACATAGAATACCCAGCATTGTTGGTAACTTCCTTGCTATCCCTCTCATCTTAATTAACATTTTGGATAGCATTAAGGAACATATTCCCTATTAAAAATAATATGCTGGCTGGGTGAGGTGGCTCACGCCTGTAATCCCAGCACTTTGGGAGGCTGAGGTGGGAGGATCACCTGAGGTCAGGAGTTCGAGACCAGCCTGGCCAACATGGCAAAACCCTGTCTCTACTAAAATACAAAATTAGCTGGATGTGGTGGTGGGCACCTGTAATCCCAGCTACTCGGGAGGCTGAGGCAGGAGAATCACTTGAACCTGGGAGGCGGAGGTTGCAGTGAGCCGAGATCATGCCACTGCACTCCAGCCTGGAGGACAAGAGCAAAACTCTGTCTCAAAAATAATAATAATAATAATAGAAATAATAATAATTGTAATATGCTATCCCGGTTCCTGTTTTATGAATTTGGCCAAGCCAAGTAAGTAGCACTATAGAAAGAGCAAAAATAAATCAAAATATATTTAAATTATTATACATTATACTGTTCTATCAAACGTTATTAATATATTTAAATATAAATATATTAATATTTTAAATATATGTAAATGAGGAATTGACCCCTGTCTGTGAAACATGAAGCGTTTGTCTCTAAATCCCCTTTCAGGAGAATAAAGTCAGATTTACAAATAAAATGTGTTACCGACAAAAGTGACATACTTCAATTTCATTCGTTTCTTAATGAATATCATCACTTTAGAGCTGCCCTGTTGTGCTTTCTGATTTTTTTTCCCTCAGTTCAGTTTCTCTCTGCCCTTGTATTGCTTGTTATTATTCACTTAGAAAGTGATGTCTAGGCTAGCGTGTTGGTTTGGGAATGCGTGTTTTCCAGGTACTTGCTGCGAACGCACCACACCTTTGTTTTCTCCCCACAACAGGAGGCTGCATGCACATGAAGTGTCCGCAGCCCCAGTGCAGGCTCGAGTGGTGCTGGAACTGTGGCTGCGAGTGGAACCGCGTCTGCATGGGGGACCACTGGTTCGACGTGTAGCCAGGGCAGCCAGGCGCCCCATCGCCCCATCCTGGGGGAGCATACACAGTGTCCTACCTTCATTTGCTAATTCTCTTTTCAAACACACACACACACACACACACACACACACACACTTCAAGTTTTTTTCAAACTCCAACTACAGCCAAATTACAGAAGAACCTCCTGGATCCCTTTCACTATGTCCATGAAAAACAGCAGAGCAACATTACGGAAGAAGCTCCTGAATCCCTTTCAGTTTGTCGTTTGTCCACACAAAAACAAGCAGAGCAGCCAATTAAACGAAGAAGCTCCCTGAAAAATTCCCTTTTCAGTTTTGGTCCACAACAAAACAAGAAGAAGGTCCGTCCTGTTCAAGAGGTGCTCTCGGCCTCAGGATGACACAAATCCCGGAGCACAGATTCAAGTGCAATCCATGTATCTCGTATGGGTCGTTCTCACCTGAATTCAAGTCAGGCAGAATGAGTAGCTGGAGAGAGAGTTCTCGCGTTTAATATCCTGCATTTTACCTTCAGTAAATACCGTGAAGATGGCATCGACAAGGTGTTTCTCTGTAAAATGAACTGCAGTGGGTTCTCAAAACTAGATTCATGGCTTTAACAGTAATGTTCTTATTTAAATTTTCAGAGAGCATCTATTCCCGAAGAACCACAGGCAATAGTCAAAAAAATGTGTTTATCCTTAAGAATTCCATCTCTATAAATTGCATTAATGAAATGCCAACTATGCATAAATCAACTTGTCAACTAAGTGAGAAATTATGAAAGTTAATTTGAATGTTGAATGTTTGAATTACAGGGAAGAAATCAAGTTAATGTACTTTTCTTCCATTTCATGATTTGCAACTTTAGAAAGAAATTGTTTTTCTGAAAGTATTACCAAAAAATCTGTAGTTTGATTTTGAGTATTCATTTTGCAGCTCGGAGATTTTGCTAACACATTTAACTCCACTGTAAATTTAATGGATAATGTGCCTATAAAGGAGACATGTTTAGAAATGGTTTCAAAATGATATTCAATCTTAACAAAAGTGAACATTATTAAGCCAGAATCTTTAAAGAGGAGCCTTTCCAGAACTACTGAAATGAAGGCGTGCCTGACTGTCTCCATCAGAATAGTTTATGCCCTTTTGGCCCACCCTCTCCGTCCAATCTGCAAGTCCCGGGGAGCTCTGCACACCCAGGGGTTCCCCAGGAGAGACCTTCTCTTAGGACAGTTAACTCACTAGAATATTCCTTATGTTGACATGGATTGGATTTCAGTTCAATCAAACTTTCAGCTTTTCTTCAGCCATTCACAGCACAATCAAAAGATTAACAACACGACATGCGGCAAACCTCATGTTCTTACGCACACTACGCAGAAGAGAAAGCACAACCACTATCTTTTGTTCTACTTGTATTGTTTGACTTCTCAGGAAGCTCGTGGACATAACTGAGGGCATGAGTATCACTAGCACATGGAGGCCCTTTTGGATTTAGAGACTCTGTAAATTATGAAATGGGTAACAGGGCCTCTCTTTTTAGATGTAGCACCTGAAATCCTTGCTGGAGGAAAGAGAGGGGATGAACTCAAATTTTCCACATCCCGGGACACCTGTCCCTCTTTTCCTAACTGCCTGAGATAATCCATTTCTTCCAGCCACCTGGGACAGTCCTGTCCTCTCAGAGGCCCTGCACTGAGGACAGACTGGGCTCTGCAACAGCCACATCAGCATCCACAGCTTCATGTGGCTTCACTGTCTGAAGATCTGCCGACACCAGCATGGCCCCACGGTGACAACAGACCTGCGACAGGAAGCCCAAAGCTCACAGCGAAATGGTAGAGAGATCAAAGTCTCTATAGTAAGGGAAAAAAGAGAGGTCGCAGGCATGAGCCCCAGCAGCCAGTGGCTTGTGTCCACACGGAGTCCAGACCCTGATCAGGGCCTGACTTAGTGTCGCTGGCAATCCCACTAAATTGCAGTTCCTTACGCTGGCCCAATGCGACAAGTCAGGTGGCTCCCTTCTGTCACAGGAACCACACAGTGTTTCCCATCATCCATAGCTTTCTTCCTGATGATGTTTGCATGATTGCGCCTTCCCAGCCTGCATGCTGCGTTGGGCTTGCGGTGCCTGAACAAGCTTTGCTCCCATGAGCTCAGGCACCCTAGGAACCCCTGTTAAACTATTAGACTGTCCAGCTTGGTCTCCTTTCCTTTCTTGGTGGTGGTCTTTTCCCTTTCCAGAATAGAACAGTGATTCTTAAAATAAGTTAGAGCAGACTGGGCGCAGTGGCTCATGCCTATAATCCCAGCACTTTGGGAGGCTGAGGTGGGTGGATCACGAGGTCAGGAGTTCAAGACCAGGCTGGCCAAGACGACGAAAGCCCATCTCTACTAAAAATACAAAGTTAGCTGGGCGTGGTGGCAGGCGCCTGTAATCCCAGCTTCTCGGGAGGCTGAGGCAGGAGAATCACTCGAACCCAGGGAGCAGAGTTTGCAGTGAGCCAAGATGGCGCCACTCTGTTACCTGCGCAACAGAGTGAAACTCTGTCTCAAAAAAAAAAAAAGCAAAATCATCCACTACACATGAGCATGAATCACAGTATTATTTGCACAGGAAGGGTGTAACAAAATATGAATGTATCAAAAAATAGAAATAAAGTCTTTGCAGAAAAAATCTGTTTTCTGTGACATGTGTTGAGATTATCTGACAATTCTAAGATTGTACTTAAATTGTCAATAAAAGCATCAAAAGAGCTTCTGAGTCCTGTCTTTGAAGATACATTTTCAATCGCTGTGAAGGCTGAGGGAGGGAATCACAGGCTGTGTTACTCCATGGGCCTCACTTGTGGCCTGGAGGAATTGCCTGGTGATGAAATGGCCATTCTCATATCAACTCCAAGCTCCAGATTAACCCTGGCTGTTTCTCTTTGTTAAATAAGAGCAGTTTTTTAAGGCTATCAAAATTTGAAAGGGTTCCAAAAAGCAAACCCTCATTCAAAAAAAAATCTAAAAGCTACTTTCTTGCCTTACTAGCAAACTTTTCTAATAAGTGTTTAAAAGAGAAGTTTGCATTGGAAAAGACTGTGTAAAAGGCTTTTTTTCTCTCATGTCATTCTAGAAAATTTCAGTGACTTTGCATTGCTGTCAATGTGGGTGTGTTGATGCTGCATTTTCAAAGAACTGCTTTAGTGGCCACGCATTGTTTATTTCACAATGAGCCCATGGTGGAGGGATCTGGAATGGAACATTCCGAGATAGGGCCTGTACATACATTAGGCAAAGAGGCACACACTGAGGTCCCCTGGGTGCCAGTAGCCACAGGAAACACTCCGAGGAAGTGCAAAGGTCATGGGAATGGTGGCCCAGGTGATGATAGAGCAAGAGGCAGCCGAGAAAGTGGGTGAGCTCCGGGCGCCAGGGTGGGAACCCCACCTCCAAAACTCACCTGTGTAAGAACTTTGGGGACAATAATAGCATGCACCACATTAGGTTGTTGTGACGATTAATTAATTTACCTAAAGCACTTAGAACAGTGCATAGGATAAAGGAAGCACTGCGTAATTGTTCGCTATTATTAAAAAATGACCCATTCATTGGAAACTACAGAATAAAATAACAGAAAACACAAAACTAATGCAAAGTGATGACAAGTGCCAGGAATATCTATTTGAGTACACAGTTGTAGATTTAGGGATTCATGCTGGAGGCGGGTGACTCATGTTGCATATACATGTATTGCATTATCTTCTAGACAGTCCCAGAAGTGTTCCTATAAAGGTAAGTTGTTGTGCTAGCACCAATTTCCATAAGAGGCTGGCCACAGTGGCTCATGCCTGTAATCCCAGCACTTTGGGAGGCCAAGGCAGGCGCATTGCCTGAGGTCAGGAGATTGAGACCAGCCTGACCAACATGGTGAAACCCCATCTCTACTAAAAATTCAAAAATTAACCAGGTGTGGTGGTGCCCACCTGTAACCTCAGCTACTCTGGAGGCTGAGGCAGGTGGGAGAATCGCTTGAACCCCGGAGATGGAGGTTGCAGTGAGCCGAGATCATGCCACTGCACTCCAGCCTGGGCAACAAAGTGAGACTCTGTCTCAACAACAACAACAACAACAACAAATTCCATTACAAAGATAAGTCTAGCACAGACTGGAAACCATTGCTTTCAGATCAGTGTAATCTTATGTCAGAGTCCCTGAGATACCTGGTCAAAGGGATCTGCCTTGGAGCTCCTCCCCCAGCTCTCCGGTGCCTCAGGTCCTCTCAACTGAAAGCTGGATGTTCCTGAAAACTCCCACTGCATGTGCAGAATGAAACTCTAGTGTGTTTCTGTGTGTAGTTTGTTTCATCCACAATTCTTGGATTTTTAATTTCAAACTCAAAGAGTGTCTTTTTTGAGAGATGCTGTTTAGCATCAAATCACCACTCAGTATTTCTCCCTGTAAGGTTTTCTTGATATTGTTTTTCTGTTTGTTTGTTTTTTGTTTTTTTGAGATGGAGTCTTTGTCACCCAGGCTGGAGCACAGTGGCGCGATCTCCGCTTCCTGCAACCTCCACCTCCTGGGTTCAAGCGATTCTCCTGTCTCAGCCTCCCAAGTAGCTGGGACTACAGGCATGCACCACCACGCCCAGCTAATTTTTGTATTTTTAGTAGAGATGGAGTTTCACAATGTTGGCCAAGATGGTCTCGATTTCTTGACCTTGTGATCCACCTGCCTCAGCCTCCCAAAGTGCTAGGATTACAAGCGTGAGCCACCGCACCCAGCCTATATATTTTTTCATTACAAAATTATTATTACATGGTTACGTGTCCATTACAGAAAGTAAAAAAGGCAAAAAAGAAAACATGAAAACTACCATCTAGAAACAATTTTGCATCTTATTTCCACTTAAAAATATATGATGAGCATCTTTCCATGTCAATAGATTTCTAAAGTGACATTTTTTTCAGGAATTCATTATGATCTACTGTATGCTAATTAATTTAATAAATGTTTCTTTTACATTTCCATATGTAATTTAAAAGTCCAGGCCATGCACAGTGGCTCACGCCTATAATCTCAACACTTGAAGAGGCTGAAGTGAGTGGATCACTTGAGATCAGGAGTTTGAGACCAGCCTGGCCAACATGGTAAAACCCCATCTTTACAAAAAATACAAAAATTAGCTGGGCGTGGTGGTGGGTGCCTATAATCCCAGCTACTCAGGATGCTGAGGCAGGAGAATTGCTTGAACCCAGGAAGTGGAGGTTGCAGTGAGCCAAGATTGTCCAACTGGACTCCAGTCTGGGCAACAGAGCAAGACTCCGTTTCAAAAAAATAACAAATAAAATCAGGATAGTTACAGGCAAAGGGGAGTGGGTTGGTCACCCTGCCTGTGAGTAGCAGGTCGCAAGAAGCAACATGCACTCACAGGCCCCCTCGTAGGCTCAGCACCCTTTGGCTCAGGCTGCTTACTTAACAAGCTCCTACTCATCTCTGAAATTTACCCCTATCCTCCCTCAAGCCAAACTAATTAAGAGGCTGACACTTCCCACACGGATGCCTCCCAAAGAAGCTTATCCCACTAAAAACAGGATCAACTGAAGCCTATCAAGGCTTTATACTCCCAAGGGACTTGCCACGTGTTATTTGAGAATCTCTCAATTCTGAAACAGCTCTCTTTTAGCATCTGGCTTTATCTTCAGGACCATTTTTCACAAAGGCATTTAGATGTCATGATTTCACTGGAGTTCCGGGTAGCCACCACTGAGTCTCCATTTTCTCCAGCTGATTTTCCAGATATGAGCTCCCCGTGGGTCTCTAGGCTTGGCATGCTCTTCCCACACATCAGTCGGCTTCCTCCCTTCCTGAAGGCCTATCAGGTCAACCCATCACATCCATAGTGCTCACCTGTATCTAGACATATTATACAGTTTACTTATGTATTAGGTTTTTGCTGGTCTCCCCAGCTAGAGTGCTAACTCCATGAGGGCAGTTCCTTGCTGTATTTGTTGATTTCACGGATGAGTAGAGGCCAATCATCAATAATCATCAGTTAAGGGGTTCACTCCATCCCCCTTCATTGCCCACCCACCTTGGATCTGTGCAAAACAATTTGAAACTGTGGGATTGTAGAACCACACATGCCAAGTGCCACCAAAGAAACTATCAGTTAGAAAAACTGCCATCGTTCCTTTTAATTTGGGTGTAACTGAAAAGTCATTATCATTTGTTTTTCTTTTCTTGCCTTTCCTGCTTATTTATTGTTCTAGGTGAAGTTTTTTTAGTCACCAAGCTTTTTCGTTCATTTTATCTTGGTAGCCCAAACAATGTTAGTTAAAATGGGTCTCCTAGTTGGTTTAGCAAATACTAGCTACCTCTTCTCTGAAGAATGCGATGCAGCACCTCCCACCAGTTTTTTTTGTTTTGTTTTGTTTTGTTTTGTTTTGTTTTGTTTTTTGTCTCTGAAAGTAGTTGACAACCCCTAGGGCAGCATAATTTCAACAATAACAAAAACATAAATGCAAAAACACTTTTCAGTTTCGAGTGTTTGCAAGAACTCTAAGCACCAGGAATAAGGCCCAAGATGGGAATCAGAGACCCCACGATAGAATTCAGAGACACACACAGTGATCACATCCTTGTAAGTAAGTAACTCTGAACATAGCGCATTTCTACGGTGGGTCACCAAACACCAAGAAGCAGTTGGAAGCATGCCTGGCAGTTGATAACTGGTAGTGGCCTATCAACAGCATCATTCAATCATGTCGGAGGATGCTGGCCTCCTCATTCAACCCCTTAGGAGAGTCGTGATTGCTTATCAGGTTCATGTGAAAGAGTGAATGACAAGGTGACAGCAACAAGGTCCTATGGTTCCCAGACGTGCTTCATAGGTACCGCAAAACTTTTATTTGAATTGGCTCACGCATGCGTGTTTATTCCTGTCCCTGATGGTGACACTGATAGGGAAAAAAGTATTACAGAAATGGCAGTTGCAAAGTTGGCCATGCCATGGTCATGCAAGGGAACCATGCTGGTCTGAAAATTCTTTAGTAATAACATTATGAAATCAGAGAATCCCAGAACTCAAGTGTGTTCATGAAGACTGGAAACCATAGTCCATTCCAGGGGCCAGCAAATGCTCCTGTACAAACCGGATAGTAGATAATTTAGGCTTTGCAGGCCATAAATCTCTACTTACGTGATAAATGGATGTGACCAAAGAGTAAGAGAGGAATCTGGGATACATCTTAAGTTCTTCCTGGATGACTGTGGGCCTGGAGTCCTGTGAGCCAGGCTGCAGAGCACAGGAGCAGAGCCAGAGCCAAGTTTGCATGTGAGAATCAGGGATGGCGGGAAAAAGGTGGCTCTATTTGCACCTGCTGGAATCTGACAGTCTGTGAGACCTCCAATGGTCAGGTTCAGTAAACACTTGAATCTTAGAAGTCCTAGAAATACTTTTTATGTAGCTCTTTATGTCACCAATGAATCATTTTTAATAAATAGACTCTTCAAAATAATAATTTTAGATGATAGCCTAAAATTGTAAAGAAATGACTCAAGAGAATTTGTTATGTCAACCTACTTGTACAAGATTAGAAGTACATCTCTAATTGCTTATTTTAGAATACATATTTTCCTTCCAAATTAATAATCTGATCAGAGGTGAACACATAATTTCAGTGATAAGAACAGAAGCCATGGCTAAAGGACAGATGGTAAACATGGATTCCCAGGGAATCAATCCAAAGAAGTAACAGCAAACAAACCAACCCTGGAGAAATTATATTTACAATACACAGGGACAAAAAACACTAGGAGGCTGGGGAAGAGAGGTCGGAAGAGGCAGAAGAGTGCTTCTCACCCGGTTTTATAGAGCAGAGTTGATCCAGATTGTCTACAATTTAAACCTGTGGCTAAAAGAATATACTCTTGACCCCTTTGTGGTTATTGTAATGATGTAACATTAGAGGCAATTTTAGGGGACTAATCTAAAGAAATGCTTACACAATTTTAGCAGTCCAGTCCATTTCATTTGTTTTATTTTTCTTCTAATTTCCTAAGAAACAAAATTATACACACACACACACACACACACACACACACACACACACACATATATATATATATATATATATTCTTTTGAGACGAAGTCTCTCTCTGTCGCCCAGGCTGGAGTGCAGTGGCGCGATCTCGGCTTGCTGCAACCTCTGCCTCCCAGGTTCAAGTGATTCTCCTGCCTCAGCCTCCCAAATAGCTGGGATTACAGGCACCTGCCACCATGCCCAGCTAATTTTTGTATTTTTGGTAGAGACAGGGTTTCACCATGTTGGCCTGGTCTCAAACTCCTGACTTCATGATCCACCCGCCTCTGCCTCCCAAAGTGCTGGGATTACAGGTGTGAGCCACTGCACCTGGCCAAAAAGTATTATTTAACATGAAAAAAAGAGCACATATAGTATGATCTCCTTTTTATAAAATAAAATCATTGTTTTTTGGGTTTCTAGCCACCATCCATCCTTCCATCTGTATGCTTGGCAAACATTGATGACTGGAATGATGCTTACTAAAGGTGATACTGGCTTTTGGATGGTGGTGAAATTTGGGGTGCTTTTCTTTCTTCTTTATGCTTTTCCATATCACTTGAATATTTTTATAACAAGGATGCATCATTTTCAAAGACAAAAATGAAAGTCACTACTTAAAAGAGAGAAGGCCAATAGAAATCTATCGACCAGCCTCCTTTGTGAATATGTGGTAGGGAGTTTTTACTGGGGTTCATGTGGGGAATATGGCTACACTACAGTCTCCACTTGCGTAGTCCTCAAAGGTAGAGAAGTTGACTCAAAGGTAGAGAAGTCCAGGGTGCCCCAGGTGTTCTGTTAGAGTTGAAGGTGCTTCTGTTGACTTAAATATCTTCAAATGGGTCTGAGTAGTGAGTGAACTATCACCAGGTCCTCACACACCAGGTGGTGGCATGGGTGGTCACTGTGCAGATCCAATGGTGTACCTGAGGATATCTCAGGGCTTTTTTGATCAAACAATTCTATAAAGACTCTCAGGCCACAAAACCTCTTCAACTGCTGAATTTCCTTTCCTATGCCCTGCTATATCTCTATATTAATACTTGTTATTTGTACCTAATTTTGCTTGCACTATATGTGCATAAGCTAAATTATTTGCAAATGGCCCAAAGAATTGAATCCCTACACATGTATTATAACTTACATGTGGACATTTTAAATGAAGGATGGTAAAACCTGTTTCAACAAAATGTATGAACCTTGAAAACATTCTGCAAAGAGAAAGAAGCCAGACACAAAGGACCACCTACTTAACATATGATTCCGTTTATATGAACGGCACAGCATAGACAGAAAGTAGATTAGTGGTTGCCTACAGCTGGGCAGAGGAGGGAATGGGAGTGACTGCTAATGGCCACAGGGTTTCCTTTAGGGGTGAGAGCAATCTGTGAATATATTAAAAACTATTGAATTATACACTTCAATGGGTAAATTGTATATGTTGGATCCTATCTCCATTAAGCTGTCACCAAAAATGAATGAACGGAAGATAGAGAAGTAAACAACAAATATGACCTTAATTTTCTTTTTTTTGGAGACAGAGTCTCACTCTGTTGCCCAGGCTGGAGTGCAGTGGCACAAAGTGGCACAATCACAGCTCACTACAGCCTTGACCTCCCAGACTCAAGCTATCCTCCAGCCTCCTAAGTAGCTGGGACTACAGGTGTGTGCCACCATGCTTGGCTAATTTTTTTTTTTTTTTTTGTAGAGACAGGGTCTCACTTTGTTGCCCTGGCTGGTCTGGAACTCCTGAGCTCAGGTAATCCTCCTGCCTCAGCCTTCCAAAGTGTTGGATTTACAGGCATGAGACACCATGCTCAGGTAACCCTAATTTTGGGGGGTACTTGATGGTAGGAGAGATAAAAGGTGGTGGCGAGGTGTTTGTTTTAAGTCTGTAGCACATTTATGACTACAGGGCAGTAGCCAGAAGTTGAAAGTACAGAGGAGCAACTAAATGCTCTAGAAGACATAGGATTGGCTCAAGGAGGACTAGCCTCAGGCAAGAAGAAAGCCAGCAGGACGCTCAAGTGCCCATTCTCTGCTCTGCTCACTATTGCCCCTGCCATGAAAACCAGTTGTTTTTTGAATGAAACCAATCCTGCTGCCCCAGCCAGAGCAGATGAGAGCAGAGACAGTGCCTGATGCCACAACTGCCCACCAGTGATGCTCCAGGTGGAGGGCCTCGCGCAGTGGCTCACGCCTGTAATCCCAGCACTTTGAGAGGCTGAGACAGGCAGATCACGAGGTCAGGAGTTCAAGACCAACTAGACCAACATGGTGAAACCCCATCTCTACTAAAAATACAAAAATTAGCTGGGCGTGGTGGCACACACCTGTAATCCCAGCTACTTAGGAGGCTGAGGCAGGAGAATCGCTTCAACCTGGCAGGCGGAGGTTGCAGTGAGCCAAGATCCCACCACTGCACTCCAGCCTGGGCAACAGAGCAAGACTCCATCTCAAAAAACAAAACAAAGCAACAACAACAACAAAAAGTCGGGCGCGGTGGCTCTCGCCTGTAATCCCAGCACTTTGGGAGGCCAAGGAGGGCGGATCACCTGAGGTGGGGAGCTCAAGACCAGCCTGACCAATATGGAGAAACCCCGTGTCTACTAAAAATACAAATTTAGCCAGGCATGGTGGTGCACGCCTGTAATCCCAGCTACTCGGGAGGCTGAGGCAGGAGAATCGCTTGAATCTGGGAGGTGGAGGCTGCAGTGAGCCGAGATCGCACCATTGCACTCCAGCCTGGGCAACAAGAGTGAAACTCCATCTCAAAGAAAAAAAAAAACAGTTTAAAACATCTCACATCACAAAATAGAATTACAGGTCACTGTAAAATAAGACATTCATTAAGCCAAAGTAATAACGCAAAGATTAAAAAAAAAAAAAAAAAGCTCAATTTTTTGAGAGAGGAGACTTAATTTCCCAAACAGTAAGACTTAAAAAAGATAGCATGAGGTCAATTAATATGTATTTCAAAATTTTATAAACAAATTTATTAAATTTTAATTATCTTGACCATAAGATATAATTTCTATGAATTCGTAATAAACTTACAATGTTCTTGTTAAGGAGCGGGTGAACGCTCCTAGAAAACCTTGTCAATCTGCCACTGGGCCCAGAAGCTGGTCTTGCATCAGTGTGTCTCCAGTATTAATGGTTAATTTACAGAGAAACTGAACTAATTTTTTCTCTCAAAATTGGCATTTCCAATCTCACGTACCCACCTCTTCCACAGCAGTTCCTGGGCCTTGAGGAGTTGAATAGTTATAACTTCTGGCCTTGTGTCTTATGAACATAGTTTATTATGATTGGCATCTTCTACCGGGTCTGAAGATGAGGCTTTAACTGCTTTCACTGTTTATGATTTAGCAGGACTTGATGTCCTTTTTAGACCCAGGAGTCAAAGCCCTGTAACTTAATGGCACAAGGACTTTAAAAGCAAAAAACGGAAAGTTACATGGATGTAACAAGCTTAAGTTTAAAAAAAACCTCAGTTTTTTTTTTTCCTAAGCAAAATCAGAACTCAATAACAATGGCGTAGGAATTATTTCAATAAAACATAAAATTTGCCTGTTAGGCCAGTTACCAAAAGGCAAAGAGAAGACCTTCTACAGTGTGATTGCTGTTCCCTCTGGGGAATCCATTTAGCTAAACTGCAAGTCAAAACTAATGAAAAGAGTACTTCAATTAGACATAAGAAGAGTGTTTCCCAGGTAATAAGTGCAAATTTTCAGGTTCATAGTACAATTTAAAGCCAGGAGCACAGAATGTTATGTTGGAAGAAAACAGTTCCTTTAGAACTTTAAGATAAAATATTTTTAGCATCAAGTTACGACAAATAGTTAGAACCCAAGGAAAAAAATTCCAGGAGGTGAAAATGAGTTGAAGGAGAGACTAATTATCTCAGGCCTTTTCAAAGGGGAGGGAAAACTGAAAACAGCAAAACACAATAAGAGTTGAACTTTGGGTTAAAAAAAAAAGGAATCTCTTGTAATTTTATTAAGAGTCAATTAGTACATTTAAAAATGTCATTGTTCTAACCAATTATTTAGTGTATAAGTATATTTTTATATCAAACCCAATCTCTAGGAAGACTATTATAAATAATTTCCCTTTAATTATAGAAAACTCGATACAGTCATTTATACATCCTTAGACTTCCCGTTTTATTCTAGACATCCCTCTTTCTTAAATAACCAGTCACTTCCTGCCAGCAGAAAATAGTAGAAGGAAATAATAAAGAAAAAAGATAACAAAAAAGAAAAAAAAGAAAATGAAATAGTCATTTTATTTTAGAACAAAATTTTGCCATGTAAGATTTTTTTCTCACGCAAAATTATTTTCCTTTTAACCTTTCTTGCCAAAAAAAAGGTGGTTACTTTCACCTTGTTTCATAAATAACTTTTTCTTTTTTTTCTTTCGAGAACTCTGTTGCCTGGGCTGGAGTACAGTGGTGTGGTCTTGGTTCACTGCAACCTCTGCTTTCTAAGTTCAAGAGATTCCCCTCCCTCAGCCTCCCGAGTAGCTGGGATTACAGGCATGCCCCACCACACCTGGGTAAATTTTGAATTTTTAGTAGAGATGGGTTTTCACCATGTTGGCCAGGCTGGTCTTGAACTCCTGATCTCAAGTGATCAACCCACCTCAGCCTCCCGAAGTGCTGGGATTACAGGCGTGAGACACTGCGCTTGGCCATCATAAATAAATTTTAAATAATCTCTGAATTAGATAAAATTATTTTCATTTAACAACACTTTTTTTTGAAAATGTTTTCCTATAATTTTTTAAAATTGGAAGTTAGACATTTAATTAGACTCTGTTATTTAACTTAATATAACTTTAGGTTTTAAACTATATGACAAATTTATGTACAGACATTTATGCCATTACATTTACCTAATTAACGTTTTAAAATAGTTTACTCAGATTACTTATGAAAACTGCAATAGTTATCATTTGAAGTTATTTCCCCATTAAGTTTTTTATAGCCTGTGAATTTAAGGTTTTCCTAAGAAAATCTTAAGGTTACATAAATGAGGTGTTTTTTTCTTCTGTTTTACCAGTAACTCAGGATTTAGCTGTTTTCATTAACCAGAGTTAAATGTCTTATTTGTTAGATTTTACGCAAAGATAATTCTCTTTCGGACTGTGTTCTTTTTTTTTTTTTTTTTTTTTTTTTTTTTTTTTTTTTTTTTTTTTTTTTGAGACAGAGTCTTGCTCTATGACCCAGGCTGGAGTGCAGTGGTGCGATCTTGGCTCACTGCAAGCTTCGCCTCCCGGGTTCACGCCATTCTCCTGCCTCAACCTCCTGAGTTGAGGGTTTTACAGGGTAGCTGGGATTACAGGCACACGCCACCATGCCCGGCTAGTTTTTTGTATTTTTAATAGAGGTGGGGTTTCACCGTGTTAGCCAGGATGGTCTCGATCTCCTGACCTCGTGATCCGCCTGTCTCGGCCTTCCAAAGTGCTGGGATTACAGGCGTGAGCCACCGTGCCTGGCCCAGACTGTGTTCATAGCTTTATAACCCTCCTGCCAAATTTTGACACCTAGCAGAGATAAATATAAAAATACTTGACCAAGGTTGGGATGGTGGCTCACACCTGTAATCCTAGCATTTTGGGAGGCCAAGGCGGATGGATCACCTGAGGTTGAAAGTTCGAGACCAGCGTGACCAAGATGGAGAAGCCCCGTCTGTACTAAAAATACAAAATTAGCAGGGCACATGCCTGTAATCCCAGCTACTCGGGAGGCTGAGGCAGGAGAATCGCTTGAACCCGGGAGGAGGTTGTTAAAGTCTCCATTTCTTCTGATAAGGGATTTAAGTGTTTGTGGAATGCTGAGAAAGGTAAAAACACCTTCAAATAAGGAAGAGGAATAGGCAATGACTTAATGCTTGCTTGGACCAGTATAAGCTTGTCTGGGAAAAATTTAGGCTAAATTGTTGGAGCTAAGAACATAAAGAACATTGATTTCTTTATTATGGCTGGCAGATATTTATGAATGTTAGCACAGGTCTTTGAATAAATTTTGCTTCTAAGAGAAGTTACTATTTATTCCTAATTAGATAGGGAGGAAAGTCTTTGAAGAGGAACCTCTACTTTACTTTTTACACCTGTTTTAGGTTTATAGGCAATTGTAAGCCAGGTAGCCCTAAGTTTGCATATTAAGGAAACAGCTCTTAGGGGGAAAAAATCAGATATCAAAGTTTACATTTCAAAATACAGAGGGAAAGAGTCTGATGTGCTAGAGAGAGATTAAGAACAGATGCCAAATCAAACATGAAACTATAGAAATCTATCATAGGATTGCATAAGGAGACCAATTTAATTTAGATAGGTAGTTCTAAATTTAGTCTCTATCTTTTAACTGGATCTCTGAGCTCTGGGCAAGGCCACACTGAATCCTGTCTCCCAAAACAGATAATTCTTATGAGACTAGAACACATGATGCTTTTACAGTGCACTTATTTTTTAATAAAGACATTTCTCTAAGTGTCTAAACTACACTCTTCCTTAAGTAAAACACCCAAGAGTCACCTCTGCTGAAGTAACTATTTTAGTCAGGAAAAAAAAAAAAAAGAAAATCAGGTAATGCAATACCAAAGCAAGCAATTTAAGACATGGGGTGAACTTGTCTGTTTACACTTTTAGGGTTCCAAAATAAAACCCAGAGGCTTCACCCCAAAGGGGAGTCTGACACCTTCTGTGTTTTCTTTAAGGAATCACAGGCTGTAAGTGTTTTAGGTCTTTCCTATAGCAATGTGTCAAGAGCAACGAGAGGCTGCAAAAGTTAATGTAGAAAACATTTCAGTCGACTGAGAAGCAAAAAAGGGAAACAACTTTTCTTGTAAAAACAAGGTTCTACGAGAGGAAAAAAAGGATCTTTTAAATACACACACACACACACACACACACACACACACTTTGGATATTAGCTTTTAATTAAGCTGACTTTTAACCACTGAGCTCCTTAAAACAAATTTTTTAAATCTTATTACCACATTTTAGCTAGGACAAACTGCGGATGTTTCAAAAGTAGCACAAATATCAAACCGAAAAGGACTTGATTTAGGAACCAAACCCAGGCTGTTGTAGTGAAAAAAAAGGGCAGAACTAAGCTACTGAACTGCAGTGTGGGGCGACAGCCATGGCTCTTTCAGTCTGGCTTGGCTAGCAAAAACGTGGCCTTGTTACGGAAATAAAACCCCAGGAGAGTCAAAATCAAAACTCGTTCCCTTTTTTCCCTTTTGCTGGCCATTTTTTTTCTTTTCCCTTTTTTTTTTTTCTAGCTGCAGGAATGTAGCCAAGTCAGAGGCCTTGTTCCCCATAATTTGAAACTTTTCTTTGGATTTGATCAAGTTGGATGGCATTGGTCAAACCCAATGGGAAAAAGACCAAACAACAACAAAACAGAAACAAACAACAAAAACAAGAGTTAAGCAAAACAAACAATTGCCCAATTTATACGATTACTGAGCGCCCTAATGGTAAGGCGTAATTAATACTAGCTGGTTGTTAATCTTAACTTTAGTCATAAGAAGAATTTCCAAGATAAAAAAAAAAAAAGCTACTTACCTAGGAATGGGTCCCAGGTTGAAGACTGCTCTCTACCATGCTAGAAACAGGGGAAAAACTCAAACTTGCCTTGCCTGTTGGAAGTGAGCCACAAGTCCAGAAAGGAGTTGCCTGCCTTCCATCATCATGGAAGCAGGAAAACTTGCCTTCATTGTTGGAAGCAAGCAAAACTCCACAAAAGGACTTGCACAGCAAAATAAACTTTAGAAACTTGACCAAATTTTGAGAGAACAGTGATACTCTGGAGGGAGGGGGCGCCCCGGCCTCAGTAAATTTTCCTGTTGGTTTGAGCCACAGGGATAGCTCCAGCTGGTACCAAGCAACGACCAGAGATTTGTCAAAGGTCGGGGTCCCTCCACTTACAATCCCTTCGTGATTACCAATTTAGTGAACCCACAGTATCCTAGACAGGCCTCAATCAATTTAGAAAGTTTATTTCGCCAAGGTTAAGGATGTGCCTGTGACAAAGCCTCAGGAAGTCCTACACTGGTACTTCTGAAATGGCAGCAATTTGTCCTAGCTGAAATATAGTATGAGATTTAAAAAGATTTTTTTAAAAGAAGCTCAATGGTTAAAAATCAGCTTAATTAAAAGCTAACATCCAAGGTGTGTGTGTGTGTGTGTGTGTGTGTGTGTGTATTTAAAAGGCCTTCATGTTTTGTTTTCTTTTTTCTCTCCTAGGACTTTGTCCTTTTTTTTTCTTTTTTTTTTTTCTTTTTTGGGATGGAGTCTCACTCTGTCGCCCAGGCTGGAGTGCAGTGACGCGATCTCAGCTCACTGCAACCTCTGCTTCCTGGGTTCAAGCAATTCTCCTGCCTCAGCCTCCTGAGTAACTGGGACTACAGGCACATGCCACCATGCCTGGCTAAGTTTTGTATTTTTAGTAGAGACAGGGTTTCACCATGTTGGTAAGGCTGGCCTCGAACTCCTGACCTCGTTATCCGCCCACCTCAGCCTCCCAAAGTGCTGATATTACACTTAAAAAAAAATTTTTTTTAAATGCACTGTAAAAACATCACATAGTCTAACCTCAAAATAATTATCCCTTTTTGGAAACCCAGGATTCAGCATAGACTCTGCCCAGAATCCAGAGATCCAGTTAAAAGATAGAAAGTCACTATCTGAATAAAATTGGTCTTCTTATACAAACCTATGATACATTTCTATAATATGTTTGATTTAGCATCCATCTTTAATCTCCCTCTAACACCACCAGGCTTTTTCACTCTGTACCTTATGTAAATTTTGCTATTTGATTTTTACCTGAGTTGTTTTCTTTAATATGCAAATTTCAGGCTATTTAGTTGACAACTGCCTAGGATTGTGAAACAGGTTATCAAGAACCTGAAAGTTTAAAATAGGAAAAAATGGGGGGTCTTTATGAATCTATACGATGTATTTCTATTGGCATGTCTAATACACCTATATTTATGTGTTGTGTACACAATGTTTCACTACTGAAAATATATGAAAGAGCTCTAATTAATTGGCTTGAGGAAAAATAAAAGCACTTAAATACTTTATCAGAAAAAGGAAAGACTAGTCAAATGCTATTTCAAGTTTATATGACTTAGGTAAAATATTTAATAAATAAGCTAGTTTTAAAATTATTGGTAAAGTAATATTAGAAACATCTTAAGAATTACCAGCATACATTTTTGTTTGCATATATTAATCAAGCAATTTCATACTTATCCCTCCCAAATACTGGCAGGGATACTGTGTCAAAATTTGGCACAGGGGTTACAAAACTATAAACCCAGCACAAGACAGAATGATCCTTGTTTGTGTCATCTTTAATAGATAAAACATTAATATTGGTTAAAACAATAGCTACATCTTGAATTATTTAGTAAAATTACCATAACTTCAATCTTGTGGCTTTAAGCAGTCTAGTCCACAGGCAGTAAGGAGGTTTGTTTTGGGAAAGGACTGTTACTGTCTTTCTTTGAAAGCTAAACTCGAAACTAAGTTCCTCCCAAAGTCCAGGAATGAACAAGGACAGCTTGGAGGTTAGAAGCAAGATGAAGTCATAGAACCAGGTTAGGTCATATCTTTTTCACTGTCTCAGTTATAATTTTCCAGTGGTGGTTTCATAACTTTAAATCATGACTACTGCAGTTTTCATAAATAATCTAGGAAAACACTTAAAATAAAATAATTAGGTAAATGTAATGGGATAAATACTTGTAGACAAACTCATCATAATTTAGAATCTAAAGTTATATTAGCCCAGGCAAGGTGGCTCATGCCTATAATCCCAGCACTTTGGGAGGCCGAGGTGAATGGATCACTTCAGGTCAGGAGTTCGAGACCAGCCTGGCCAACAAGGCAAAACCCATCTCTACTAAAAATACAAAAATTAGCCAGGCATGGTGGTGCACACCTGTAGTCCCAGCTACTTGGGGAGGCTGAGGCAGGAGAATTGCTTGAACCCAGGAGGCAGAGATTGCAGTGAGCCGAGATCGTGCCACTGCACTCTAGCCTGGGTGACAGAGTAAGTAACCATCTCAAAAAAAAAAAAAAAAGGCCCGGG